>NW_028318222.1:1542500-1842500 GCF_062004578.1 Staurois parvus
CACCTTTGATACATCAAAAACCCATAGAAGAATGTGGAAACAAAATCATTACCACAACACAGATATTACAGTTATTCCGTACAGCAAGAGAGAATGTGAAAGTCACTACAAAATTCTTTCACGCATACTGAATAATATATGTATTCAAGGAATACATGAATACTTTACTGTACATAACAGAAGAGCCAGTAATAAAATCAGTTCATGATATTACGGTATAAAAGAAATTAAACTTAGGGCTCATGTAAACTGCAGCTGCTAAACTGACGTTCAGGAGCTGTTGAACTTTTTTTTTCCAGTAGCCCTTGAACATTTCTTGATGTTTTCCTATGTGTCCATGTACACATAGTCGTTTACAGGCAGTTGAGTTTACAGTCGTTTTCTTGAACGCACCAAAATTGCATTCAGGAATAGATGTTAACCGGCATTTCAAATGCCAAATGCTTGTAAACACAGTTAACCGCGTTTACAAGCGTTTGCATTTAGACGTGTTTTTTTGACAGGTCCATATCCAGATGCTGTCCACAGCCTTTTTTTTTTCATCATCAGAAATGCATGCAAAGTGTTTTCCATGTATTCAAATGGAACCAGTACACCAGCGCAGTCAGTTCCAGGTTTTGCGTGAAGGAAAAAATGGTAGAACGTACCGCATTATGGTCATGATGGGATCCATAGTGAATACAACCAGAAAAGACAGGTCATCTCAACACATACTGTTCTCTCTGCTTCTGCTCTCTCCATTTCTCTCAAAATGTCTGAAATAGTTATTTACTATTTTTCAGTGAATTCTGGGCATTTGGAGGGTTTCCTGAGGTTATCTTTTAAAAATGCTTCTAAATGCAAGCGCGCATAAAACGGGGTATGCAAACGCAGATAAACTGCCGTTTTTAACCTACGTTTTCTAGCAGTCAGTTTCCAGCGGTCAGAAGAGATTTTCCAAACGCCCCATGTACATGAGCCCTTACATTAGAGCTTGTGTTATATCCAGTAAGATCATAATGACTAACCAACAGTACATAATGATGCCTTCCTGAGCACTACAGAAAGGAAACCTTGGTTTCTGGGATCTTGTCACTAGAGATGAGCGAATTATTCAAAAATTCGATTCGGCTGATTCGCCGAATTTGAGGAAGAAATTTGATTCAATGCGAATTTATTCGCTATGAATTTAACTTATAAAAAGGGTTTCTAGGCTTCAGAGAGCCTTTATATTAGTGCAGAATACTGTACCTTTAATTTAAATGCCCTTGGAGATGAGGAAGGAGAAGGAGAAGGATGAGAAGAAGGAGAAGGATGAGAAGAAGGAGAAGGATGAGAAGAAGGAGAAGGATGAGAAGAAGGAGAAGGATGAGAAGAAGGAGAAGGAGAAGGATAAGGATGAGGAGAAGAAGGATAAGGATGAGAAGAAGGAGAAGGAGAAGGATGAGAAGAAGGAGAAGGATAAGGATGAGAAGAAGGAGAAGGAGAAGGATGAGGAGAAGGAGAAGGATGAGAAGAAGGAGAAGGAGAAGGATGAGAAGAAGGAGAAGGAGAAGGATGAGAAAAAGGAGAAGGAGAAGGATGAGAAGAAGGAGAAGGATGAGAAGAAGGAGAAGGATGAGAAGAAGGAGAAGGATGAGAAGAAGGAGAAGGATGAGAAGAAGGAGAAGGATGAGAAGAAGGAGAAGGATGAGAAGAAGGAGAAGGATGAGAAGAAGAAGAAGGATGATGAGAAGAAGAAGGATGAGAAGAAGAAGAAGGATGATGAGAAGAAGAAGAAGGATGATGAGAAGAAGAAGGATGATGAGAAGAAGAAGGATGATGAGAAGAAGGAGAAGGATGAGAAGAAGGAGAAGGATGAGAAGAAGAAGAAGGATGATGAGAAGAAGAAGAAGGATGATGAGAAGAAGAAGGAGAAGGATGAGAAGAAGGAGAAGGATGAGAAGAAGGAGAAGGATGAGAAGAAGGAGAAGGATGAGAAGAAGAAGAAGGATGAGAAGAAGAAGAAGGATGAGAAGAAGAAGAAGGATGAGAAGAAGGAGAAGGATGAGAAGAAGGAGAAGGATGAGAAGAAGAAGAAGGATGAGAAGAAGGAGAAGGATGAGAAGAAGAAGAAGGATGAGAAGAAGAAGAAGGATGAGAAGAAGAAGAAGGATGAGAAGAAGGAGAATTCCAAGCCGGCAAAAAGTGTGTCTGCAGAGCTCCGCTATTTCTTAGCGGAGCTCTGCAGATACACTTAGCGGAGCTCTGCAGATACACTTTTTGCCGGCTTGGAATTCTTCTTATTTTCATCCTACTTCTTCTTCTTCTTCATCCTCATCCTCTTCTTCTTCTTCTGAGGATGAGGATGAGGATGAGGATGAAGAAGAAGAAGAAGAAGTAGGATGAAAATAAGAAGAATTCCAAGCCGGCAAAAAGTGTATCTGCAGAGCTCCTCTAAGTGTATCTGCAGAATAGAGGAGCTCTACAGATACACTTTTTGCCGGCTTGGAATTCTTCTTATTTTCATCCTACTTCTTCTTCATCCTCATCCTCATCCTCTTCTTCTTCTGAGGATGAGGATGAAGAAGAAGAAGAAGTAGGATGAAAATAAGAAGAATTCCAAGCCGGCAAAAAGTGTATCTGCAGAACTCCGCTAAGTGTATCTGCAGAGCTCCGCTATTTCTGACAGTTCTCTGACATTCACATTTACAGCGGTTGAAACATTGTATCTATTTGTTTCCATTTATGGAAACAAATAGATACAATGTTTCAACCGCTGTAAATGTGAATGTCAGAGAACTGTCAGAAATAGAGGAGCTCTGCAGATACACTTTTTGCCGGCTTGGAATTCTTCTTATTTTCATCCTACTTCTTCTTCTTCTTCATCCTCAGAAGAAGAAGAAGAATGAAAAGAAGAAGAAGAATGAAAAGAAGAAGAAGAAGAATGAAAAGAAGAAGAAGAAGAATGAAAGGAAGAATGAAAAGAAGAAAAAGAATGAAAAGAAGAAGAAGAATGAATTCTTCTTCTTTTCATTCTTATTCTTCTTCTTTTCATTCTTCTTTTCATGAAGAAGAAACGAAGAATGAGAAGAATGAAAAGAAGGAAAAGAAGAATGAAAAGAAGAAGGAAAAGAAGAATGAAAAGAAGAATGAGAAGAATGAAAAGAAGAATGAAAAGATGAAAAGAAGAAGAAGAAGAATGAAAAGAAGAAGAAGAAGAATGAAAAGAAGAATGAAAAGAAGAAGGAAAAGAAGAAGGAAAAGAAGAAGGAAAAGAAGAAGGAAAAGAAGAAGAAGAATGAAAAGAAGAATGAAAAGAAGAAGAAGAAGAATGAAAAGAAGAAGAAGAAGAAGAAGAAGAATGAAAAGAAGAAGAAGAAGAATGAAAAGAAGAAGAAGAAGAATGAAAAGAAGAAGAAGGATGAAAAGAAGAAGAAGAAGAAGAAGAATGAAAAGAAGAAGGAAAAGAAGAAGAAGGAAAAGAAGAAGAAGAAGAATGAAAAGAAGAATGAAAAGAAGAATGAGAAGAATGAAAAGATTCTTCTTCTTCTTCTTCTTCTTTTCATTCTTCTTTTCATGAAGAAGAAAAGAAGAATGAAAAGAAGAATGAAAAGAAGAAGAATGAAAAGAAGAATTAAAAGAAGAATGAAAAGAAGAAGAAGAATGAAAAGAAGAATGAAAAGAAGAATGAAAAGAAGAATGAGAAGAATGAAAAGAAGAATGAGAAGAATGAAAAGAAGAATGAGAAGAATGAAAAGAAGAATGAAAAGAAGAATGAGAAGAATGAAAAGAAGAATGAGAAGAATGAAAAGAAGAATGAGAAGAAGAATGAAAAGAAGAATGAGAAGAAGAAGGAGAAGAATGAAAAGAAGAAGAAGAAGAATGAAAAGAAGAAGAAGAAGAATGAAAAGAAGAATGAAAAGAATGAAAAGATTCTTCTTCTTCTTTTCATTCTTCTTCTTCTTCTTTTCATTCTTCTTCTTTTCATTCTTCTTCTTCTTCTTTTCATTCTTCTTCTTCTTTTCATTCTTCTTCTTCTTCTTTTCATTCTATATCTATATCTATTTCCGAATAAAAACATCTGTATCCTAAATGGAAACAAATAGATACAATGTTTCAACCGCTGTACATGTGAAGGAACTGTCAGAGAACTGTCAGAAATAGCGGAGCTCTCTGCAGGGACACTTTTGCCGGCTGATCGGGAAAAATCCGATTCGCGCACCCGAAGTATGCTAATATTTGGATTCGCCGCGAATCGAATTTTTCCTGAAATTCGAAACGAATTCCACTTCACCTGGTTCGATTCGCTCATCTCTACTTGTCACTTTATGGGTGATTAAATATTTTGAAATGTTTCTGCCTACTTTTGGCATGAATGGTTTGTGGATGTGAGGTTAGGCTGGGCATACAATTCTAAATTTCTCCATCCACACAAACTAGATTGATGGAGTAATCTTCCCCCACCAGAACACTGAATATTGGCTACAGCTGCCGATCAAGATACATTTTCAATGATCGACTGCTGCCAGGGCATACACATGCAAAAATAGGTTTCAAAAGCTTCAGATTAGGTGCAAGATTAGCAAACAGAAAAAACATTATAGATCCACAGAACACTTTCACTGTATAGGTGTCTATGTTGTGTTGATATTTTCTTTGGAATTTCTTCCTTATTCTTTCATGCAGAATTAATATGCAACATGTCCCCTCAACAGAAGTCAATCAAATGATCAACACCTCTCAAGAGTGGACTGGCACACACTCATCAGAATTCGGCCGGTCCCTGCTGAACCAGCAGAATTTCCATTAGTGTATGGCGAGCTTAGAGAACCTATGTAGTCAAGTTCTTTGGTCACAGAAACTGAGCCAGCCATCTGTTTCTGATCCCCACCTGCCCTGTTTTCACAGATTTAATGGCAGTTGTTACCATGCTAGTTTTTGTATTATTGCTCATAGTTATGTCTTTGTTGGGGGAGTCACATGCCTGTCCAGCACTAAAGGTCAGGACAGGCACTTAAAACGGAACTAAAGTCCACAGATTGTTACCTCCTTCAAATTAATGAGATCCCTCATGGGGTGATGACATCTTCTTTTTGGCTTATTGGGGGTGCTGGGTTTCAACCATCTTGATTGGATTTTGAGGGATGCCGTGATCCCATACTTGCGTGCAGGAGTCATTAATTCCGGCACCACTGTGGTATGTGGAGAATGTATGCTAAGCTGATTAGTGTACATTCGAAAGAAGATTGTGAACAAGTGGGTACATTTGTTTTATAGCAGAAGAGACACATCACATCTCTTATGCAAAAAAAGCCTGCCTTCTTTTTTTCGGTAAGTATGGTTCCACTTTAGGCAAGTGTTAAGATTGTTCAGATGTGCCAAATATACATGTAAATGGGATGGGTTTTGTGATTAAGTTTAATGACAATAGCGAATAAATCTGTGGCCTTGCTCTTTCCACAAATTAATGTTTCCTGGTCATTATCTAGGTAAAACTATTATTATATAATGTCTACACTCGTTCCTCAGTAGTCAAGAACTCTAAAGTCTTGAGCAGAAAGTCTTATACCCAAAAAATGTTTCCATGACCCCACCTAAAGTTCTAGTACAGTACATGCTGCTTATTTCTATTGATGCTAGGAAGGTTCTAGGATCAACATTTAAATCAGCACAGCCACTGGGCAAGGATCTGAACCAACAGTGTCAGCTTACCTACTATATCCTTATTACAATACCTCTTCCCAACTCCCTTGCTTAGACCGCTATGAATACGGCACCCAGCAGAATGGAAAAATCTTCATTTGCAAATTTCATGTCATTGTTAAAAAAAAAAATCAAGAGCTTCTTACCTCTGCTAATCTGGAATGTTTGTGGACCACTTCTGTTTTGTTCATAGGAGTCAGCTGCTGTAGAACACTGCGGCTGTTCGTTAAAGCACGAGTTAACCGGGCAAACTTTGTCCATCCTGCAGAAAAAGTGAAAACAAAGACAAAAAAAAAAAGAAAAAAAAAAAGGACAAGCTTTTTCAAAATGACTAAAACATTTGTAAATAACAACATTTATTTGTTACTCAAACAGGGAGCAAATCACCTTTATCCTTGTAAATCCATCCACCTCACACACCCAAGACAACTGCTTCATCCCCAAGTCTTTTAAAAGCTGAAGTAGGGAACAATATGCCTAATTTTCTATTGATTGGTTCAAAGTGTCATTATGTTGGGTGGCGAGACTGTCCTTTAGCTATTCTAGCCCGAGCCTTGGGGTATCTTGCGAGGCTATGATGTCTTGTTATCACGGGCGGACTGACAACTCATGGGGCCCCTGTGTCCTAGCCCAAACTCAAAAAAGCCTATGAAAAAGGTACTAGGGGCATCTCATGGGGCCCCCTACTGACCACGGGCCCTTGAGCAGTGCCCGAGTTTCCAAATGGTCAGTCCACCCCTGCTTGTCATATTAGGCCCAGATATGCATTTAGGCACAATGGGACTGTTACCTGCAGAGCTAGCTGACCAAATATTTATCCAATCATCTACAGAAATACACTCATCTCATATAAATGTATTCATGCAATGCCACAATACCCCAAACTAGGCTAGAATCAGTAAGGTTTGGTTCACAATAGTGTGGGCCGTGTCACTGTCATTTGCTCAGGCATGGCTGCCCATTCATTTTCATGGGCTGCTGTGCCTGTTTCATGCAAGGAAAAGGTGCACTTTTTCCACAATGCATCCGCAGGGAAACCACATGGTCTTTTTGACCATGTAGTTCCTGCACCAGAGATCATGTTGCGGGATGAGATATGTGGGGGTGCCATTCAGAATGAGTGGCACCCCTGCGGGTCTTGCAAGAGAAAAGCTATTTGGTTGCAGGAACAGGTACGATTCCTGGACCCATAACCAGCCTGCACCCTGCGTGTAGTGTGGACCAGGCCTCAAACAGGAATATGTTCTTTGTAGAAGGGTGTTCCTAGTCAGGTGCTAAAGGCCAAGCAAATACAGGATCCAGTGAAGGAAATTCGACCGAGTGTTAACTAAGGTTAATTAGTTAAATGTGTGGGTGAAGGACACAGAAAACAGCTGAAAGAGGCAGGACCACAAATCTGACCCTTGCTTCTTTATACGAGTATGTAGATCAGGTATGATAATTGGGGAAAAAGTCCAAACGTTATCTGAATACTTGCTCGTGAGGATGTCGCACATGAATGATGAGAAACGTAGAGCGGGACATCAGGTATGTCACTTCTGCTTTGTTGGAACATATGCTGGGGAGCCAGCTGCACTTTTGGTTCTCATGTTGGTATCTCAATGAATACCAGGCTTCATATTTTATGGTGTAAGTGCAATTTTAGCGATTTTTGAAGGTAATGAACTTTTTTAAACTATGGGAGACCTCTCCTTTTCTTCCGAATGTCCCTGCGAGGAGTGTTCGATGGCTTTAAGGGGACCCAAAGAGACAAGGTGGAACCAGTTGGAGTGACATTGGAAACGGCATTTCCAAGCAATCTCTCTGACTGCTTAGTGTTTCTGGCTTTCATCTCTTGTCCAGTGGTGTATGTAACATCAACAAGCGCAATTAGACTTTCTTGTTTGTACAAGGGGTCAAATTAGTCTGGTGAGTGTGGAGTGTTTGCTTTGGACACAGGAGAGTGGGACATTTATTCATTTATTATTGGAGCATATGGGGTGTATAAGAATACAGAATACCACGTTTAATTTCAAGGACTTTTATTGGACACTTATTACTTAAATTTTTTTATTTTATTTAAAGTGCAAGCAATGATTTTTTGGCATATTTAATATCTGAATACTTGTTGCAGAGCAGCTATTCAGTGAATGGAATGTGTATATAATATAATGTCTATGAATTTGGAATGGAATATCCAACAAGTTTATATATGTGTGACAGTCAAGTGTCCACAAATGCCTGTCCTTATAGTGCAGCCTAATGCTATAAATGCAAATTTATGAAGACTAGAGCCAAGCATGAAGGAAAATGGGAAGCTGTTTCCCAATAAATCAGGTTCGTTACAATAGACAGCACCTCTACAGACAGCACTGAACAATTAACACAGTATATTAGTCAAAGAAAGAATTGAAATAACACCTCAAATGACCTGTGTTACAAAACACGAACAGGATTTATACCCAACATCTGCTTGGGATTCGAGCTTACACAAGCTTAATTTCTACAAAGGTTAAAAAAAGTGCTTGTATTTTAGGTCAAAGAGCATAAGGCCCAGAAACAAGTATTAAACAGTTTTCTCTATTTCAAATTATACAATTCTTTAAACCAATCCAATAAATAACCAATTAAGGACTGCCTGTGCCAGCTTAGATATTGAGTTCTTTGCCAATGAAACAGCTTGTCTTGTTAATGATACAAAATGAAAAAATAAATAAAATAAAATGAAATCTGGAATCTCGCATATTAATTTTTAACAGCTGACTAAAATGTTAAATATTGCACTAGTCTTCTGAAAACTGTTACTTATTTCCATGGCGCAAATTAGATGGCAGAACTAAAACTAAAAAAATATATATAATTTACATGGTTTTACTCTAATTTGGCAATTTTATTTTTGTTTACTATTAAATGACACGTAAGTGATTTAATAATAGTTATAGGGAATTTAGTACTTAAAGGGTTAGTTCACCTTTACCAAAAACTGCCTATGCAGGTAAAGGGCACCTGTAGATAAAAACAAACTGCATCTTTAAAGCTGAACTCTACCCAAAAGGGGAAGTTCACTCTATGGACTCCTCCTCCGCTCCCTGTGAAGAAGTGGCACCTTTGGGGAGCAGGTACCTGATTTTGACACATACCTGCTCCCACTTCTGCTCCAACCGCCTAGGCGATCAGTCGCGGAAGTTCTCCTCCCCACTTTCTTCCCTCCCTGGGAAACGTGGCAGGTCCCAAAAGACTGCGAGACCTTTCACAATGTGCAGTGCTGCTAGCACAAGCACAGTGGACACTCGGCTATGAAGCCACAAGTTGTCACAGCCGGGTGCCCACAGTTAGGATGCTGGCGCTGGGGGCAGAAGACGGCAGGTGAACCCATCTGGGGTAAGCACACTGCTGGATTGTGAGACAGGTGAGTAACGGTCTTTTAAAAGTCAGCAGTTACAGTTTTTGTAGCTGCCGACTTTTATTTTTGTTCACAGGAGTCTGCAGAACACTTTAACTAAAGTTGGATGATGCCCTTGCTATAGATGTAGGTCGTTTATCTACTTTCTGAAGCCTGGCTGAAAACTCCCAGAGATAGCATCCTCCTTTTCTGCCTTGTTGCCGAGACACTCCCAGTCGTTACCAGGGGTGGACTGACCATTTGGAAACTCGGGTACTGCCCGGGGTCAGTAGGGGGCCCCATGAGAAGCCCCTGGTACCTTTTTCATAGGCTTTTTTGAGTTTGGGCAAAGACACAGGGGCCCCATGATCCCCTATTGCCCGGGGGCCCCATGAGTTGTCAGTCCGCCCCTGGTCGTTACTACTTACCCACACTATCACAGGAGTGGGCTCTCAAACCCTCTCACATGTGTAGGCCACCATCTCCTCCATCACAGCATGAGCTGAGCTCAGTGCTACTGTGACAGGGGAAAGCGCATGCAAAGGGATTGAAACAGCTGGCAGTGTCTTATCAACATTCTAGCCCCATGGCAAAGCAGGGTGATGCCATCTTTGGAATTTTTTCCAGTCTGGCTTGGGGGGCAGTATGTAAATAGCCAAAACCTATAGCAAGGGCATTAGTCATCTTTGATCAGAGCTGCACAGTTTG
This sequence comes from Staurois parvus, assembly GCF_062004578.1. Lineage (NCBI taxonomy): Eukaryota > Metazoa > Chordata > Amphibia > Anura > Ranidae > Staurois > Staurois parvus. Next base: position 1,552,234 of record NW_028318222.1, read on the forward strand.
TTTATATCTACAGATACCCCTTACCTGCATAGGCAGTTTTTTGGCAAAGGTGACTAACCCTTTAATGCTTTTTTATGAACACAAGTCTTATCAATAATAATTAGTTAATAACAGAAAATATAATTATTACTATTATTGTTAATGTTTTAAAACTCTTTTTTTAGGTTTTGTTCTTGTGTTTTGTATATTTTATGTCTGCTACCTGCTATCAGAAGGAGATGGACTATGGTGATTTCATTATCCAGCCAACAGGCTGTAGGGTGCTGGCCAAGTAGTATTACTTAAATGCAGTGGACAAAGGAGAGGTCAATAATCAAAACATATTTAGTTGAAAGCAATGGAAGAAAAAAAAAATTACCTAAAAAAAGGTGTTTAGATGGTTTCTTTTAAAGAAAGAATTGTCTGTCCTGAGGCAGCTTGTGCTCTAGAAGTGGCTCGAGGTGAAGACTATAGACCATGTAAAAGAAGAGGAGCACCACGCCAAATATACTCTTTAGCATTTTATTTCTTCATACAAGTCAATGCATTTCAAAAGCATCAGATGGATTTCTCCTTCATTATAAGCATAGGCAGCTTGTTTATATGCTGGATTGCTAGACTCAATTGGGGGTAAAACATCCAATATTAGAGGTGTAATGATTTACTTGTTGGTTTGTCTTTTTGACATGTATGAAAAAATAAAATGCTTAAACGGACTCTATATTTGCCGTGTTTACTACTGTCTCTACCACAAGGGTGGCTGAACAGAATAGGGCCTCCTTCACACAGGCAATTACATGCCAACACTGGATACCAGTGGCAGGAATCAGTGGATTGTTGTGGTCAGAAATACAGGTGTATGTGAGCAGAAACAGACTGAGAGGAGCCATCATTGCTCGCATGTTTCTGCACAACCATTGCATGGGATGGATGTCTGAGTCCGGATCCTGCTCCTGCCCTGTACCTGTATCCTATACCCTGCTAACTCATAGCTGCACCTTGTTCTTGATCCCTGTCCTGGTTTCCCCTTCCTGACTGTTCCTTGCACCTCCAGTCTCACCCTGTCAATCCTTGCTTCCCTTTTTGTTTGTATATACTGTATTATAGTTTGTGGTTTAGGTTTTATGTCACTTGATCAGTTAGGTTGCTAGTTGTATATTTTGCCACTTTGTTTATGGTTAACTTATATATTCATGTTTGCTATGTATTCTGTTTGCTGGTGTTTGGATGGCTTATGTTTCATTATTAATAAACTTACTTTAATCATACACAGGGGGAGATTTACTAAAACTGGTGCACTCAGAATCTGGTGCAACTGTGCATGACAGCCAGTCAAGCTTCTAGCTTCAAGTGGTAAAATGGAAATGAGCGAGCGCCAATACTAATTAGCAGCTGATACACCAAAGGCAACCAAAAAAACCTCACAACATATAATCCAATAAAAGGTGCAGTGCTTAAAACATAAAACATATAAAACTGATCCAATTGTCCAGATACGTGACAAAATAGTAATGCATATATATGTAAAAAAGTGCTGTGCATGTGACAAATAAATATATCTCATAAACCACTGATCAAAGTGCAAAATATTTGAATAGTCCAAATGATGGATCAAACGTGCTTATTGTGATTAAAGATATCTTCAAGTGGGTGATCTGTGCTTCACAACCGCTCAGGTGATGTGTCAGAGATATAAAAAATGCACACTCACCAGAAGAAAGCGCATGGTATATAAACTACAGCCAGAGGTCCCCTTTAAGAGGTGGTCAGCCTGCTGAGGTCCAAAGGATCTCCTTCCTCCCTGGTACTCTGTCACACAGCTAGCGTCCTCCGGGTATGGGCTCTAGGAAGGTATTGGCTCACAAGGAGCCAAAAAGAAGGATGCCCATAGTATAGTATTTAAGTAACCAAAACCGTTTATTAAGGGTAGGTATCATAATACATGCAGCATAAAAAGGAGCACTGACCATGTACAATAGTAAATATGGCCGCCAGACCTCCTCGTGGTCTCGGCGGCAGAGTGACGTCACCGCGTATGGCTCCTCCTCTACGCGTTTCGTGCACAAGCACGTATTCATGAGGGGTATGCACATGATAAGATTCTAGCTTCAGCTTGTTCAATTAAGCTTTGATAATAAAACCTGGAAGCTGATTGCTTTCTATGCAGAGCTGCCTCAGACTTTCACCAGGCAGTTTTAGGGAAAACCCCTTACAGTTGATCCCAGTTTCCTAAGTGCAGCTACGCAGATCTGGTCATCCTGCTGCTGGAGCCATTGCATTCGGTATCTCAGACAATGTGGTCACATGCAATGGCTCCTCTCAGCCTCTATTACTTTGTAGCGGCTCAGCCACAACTGTTCGCAGGGATCTGTCATCCCAGCTGCAAAATCCATGGAATCTTGCCACGGCAGTCCGGTGTATGCATATATTCGCCCAAGTGAAGGAGGGAGGCCTATAAAATCCTTTGGTTTAGTAAGTAGGATAGTTCACATATACAAATTTAGCTTCATATATAGCTGTTGCGTTGAGTTCAGCTTTAAAGTTGCTAATATTTTTTCAGTGTCCCCAAGTGCGTTAGTGTTACTGTAGTACAATATTCAACCTGATTTTACATTGCCTTGAAAAATATTTAGCTTTTAAAATGGCTTTCGGCCAATAACTCACATTGGCCTGTGATTCTATGCTCAAAACAATAACATACACCGATATTAACAAGATATAGATCAGTGGACAAATGTAAATTCAGAAATATAAGTTGAGAAAATAAATACACAAGAGCGCCTGAGAGATCAAAGCGAGGTTATATCGTACACACTAAAATCAACAAGGGGAAAAGAATCTGGGACTGCTAGCAGAGCAGAGATAACTACAGAAATAATATATACTTGGGAATTACACTGTCAACGAATCTATATTTACGAGATGAATTATCCGAATAGGCTGATGCTGCAACCACATGGGGAATAAAAACCCAAAAAAACAAGCAAGGCTAAAATGCAACATGTTTTTAATGTCAAAAGCTAAAGTAAATTGCTACTTTTTTTGTTTTTGTTTTGACTAAATATCTCCCAGGGTTTCAATGCCCAAGTGTGTTTTTTCTGGGAAGATTTCTCCTCATTTCCTGTTCAGTCTGACAGCTGTCACCTGGTCAGGAAGTGAGGGGAGATCTCTCTAGTGATAAAACATTACAGAGGTAAACAAATACACTCATCAAAATTTGGATGGTTCATTAGGAACCAACTGAATTTTGATCAGTGTGTGGCCATCCTTGCTCAACAGATGTCGATCGTTAATGGAAGAGCGTATTTGATGCGTTTTTGCCACATTTTCCATTGACTTCCATGGGGAGGTCCATTTTGGTGCATTTTTTTACCGAACCAAACCTGTAACAAAAATGCAGCAAGCAGGATTTTTAAAAAATGCACCTGACTCGCAATGGATCAGTGTGAAGAGCCCCATAAGAATGCATGGTCACACATTTTTCTTCTGCTTTTGCGTTTAAAAAAATGGATCAGTGTAAAAGCAGCCTAAGGCTGGTAGGCACTGACAGATCTCTTTAAGTAGGATTAATCCACTGCCGAATGTCCTGTAGGCAGCAAGACGCTGTACATCGGGAAGAATTTGAGAGGAGGGAGGATTTTTTACTTTTTTTTAAATCTTTTGTTATATCTTAATGCAGCTGGTGTCCTGCAACCTCTTTACAGCCTGTCCCTGTTCACATACACTACAGTCATAACAGGCTGCATCTGTTTTTTCACAGACATGTTTCCTAACTGTTACCAACTGCAAATGTGTTTTCACAGGCCTGAGATTGTATAATTGTGAGAATACTTACAAGGCCATATAAGACTTTTTAATATGCCAAATGTTAATAAACATTATAGAAGTTATTACTATAAAGCTGGTCAATAGTCAAAAATGTGAAACAATTGTTACTTTTTTATGTTTACTTGTATTATTGTATATTTCTTTAAATAATGCATGGCCTTTCTGAAAACTGTGTTCATTTATCTGTGCACAGTAAGCAGACAAAGAAAGAAATACAGATTTAATGGATGACGTTGGGTATTTGCATTAATAAGTTGCCCAGATACTTGGGTCTCCCAGGACCCAAAGAGCCCCACTAATTGTATGCACAACCTTCTCTAGGTGGCTGCTATGCACTACTAGGGGAAGTTGAACAGGTTTACTTTAAAATGTAACTTGAGAACTCCAAAATGTGGACCAATTGCTAGTCCTAGGTCTAGGTTTCTGGAGTCTAAATAAGTACATGGTCTTGCATTCCTATCCCCTGTATGTATGCATTTTGGAACAGGAGTAGAAACCTAATTCAGCAGTTTCTCATCCTGTTTAGCAGAAAATTGTTGGGCACCACAGAGTTTTGGGGGTACTATATTTCTGGCATCTAAAAGTTGTTAGAAAGGTCCCAAGACAAGTAGGTTTGATATTGCTTAGATGGGCTGAGAAAACAATTTCCTATCCCAACCACTTTTATAGTAGCAGTTGTTATTTGTACTGATTGAGGAAGCGGAGATTCCTCCAATAGAGAAGATGCCAAACTATTGCCCTTTCATTTTCCAGTGGTCTCCAGGACAAATAGATAGAGAGGGTAACTCCCTCCAGTAGGGATACATTTCGATAAAAATCTGAAAGGGGTTCTATTCCTTACCTTTTCTATCTGAAATTTAAAAAAAAAAAAAAGTGTTGGCCATGCATGAATTTTAAAACTGTCATCATAATTTAGCACAATAAATTATTTGCAAACAATCCTGTATGGACTGGAACAGTGGCATGTTAAAGTGGTAAATGGGGTGGAGCTACATTAAGGGGAGAGCAGGATCATGGCTTGAATTGCTAAGGTTCACACAGATCAAAGGCATTGGCCATTTTTTCAAAGTACTTCATCAGCGATATGAACATTGTGCCACATCACTACTTAAAGGTCCAGATATGCCCTCATTTCAAAAGTCAGAGGGATAATCCAAAGAGTATCCAAAGTGTTTCAGGGGTCCAAAAATGAACCATTCATTAGAGCATGAGATTGAAAACAATGTGAATGGAGTAGAAGTGAACTGGACCTTTTTTTTTTTTTTTTTTTTTTTTTAAACAGTTGCAATTATAAAGTATCGTCAGCAGTATGAACAAGTCAAGGTACACTTAAACCAAATCAAGTAGTCAGCAAAGAGCAAAATATACACTGGATTAATGATTGCATGACTTTTAAGACATTTTCTATACAAACTGTTCTGTGGATAGACTAAGAACAGCCTAGGGAGAAATGGCAACCAAGAACCTGGCTGTACCATAGATTGGAGAATAGCTAAAAGAAGAGGGACAAGGAGAATGAACGGGTAGGGTGATCTGGACCTTCAATGGTATTTCTTCCTGGAAGAAATAGCATAAAAATCAGTTCACTGATATGAATGTTTTAGGAACTTGACTTTATAGGGGCTTTATCTGTCCAGGTAGCCTTACACGGGCTGGACTTCTGGCATTTTAAGAGACTGATAAATTATCTCTGTTCTAGTTGTGGACTTACTTCCCTTAATCTAATTGTACTGTAATACGTTTGTTTTCTGTTCATGGTTTCATGAAAGCTATTATCCGTTGACTGTTTTACTAAAGCGCACAATAAAAACTATAAATAAAAAAGGTCCAGGTCACTTTTTGTCCATTAACATGGTTTTCAGTCTCAAACCCTGATGAAGAGGTGGGGGGGGGCACTTTGGGCTGTGAAAGTGGTTACTCTTTGATATGTCCCCCTGACTTTATTGAAATACAGTAATATCTGGACCTTTTGGCAGTGGCGTGTTACTTCAATTACATTTTTGTTACATTACACTACAAGCCAAGTAGACCATGGAGATCCAGCAGGGTGTAGAAGTGGGTCTGAGAACCATATTTACATCAACATCAATACTTCAAAGCTAGCAATACCAACAAGACAACCATTTTGGTTCAGTGCTATATTTTTTTTAGTTTCGTCAACTAGCAAATTCTTAAAAGCATCATAAATTAAATGTAAAATAACTGAAAATCAAAGGGGAAAATTCATAAGACTTGTGCAAGCTGGAATGTGGGCAGTTTAGCTTTTTTTTTTTTTTTTTTTTTTTTTTACAGTGCTGCAAGTTTGAAAATGACTTACCTTATAGTATAATATATACAGGTATTCAATACACGTACAAATAAACTTAGAAAACTACATTTTTCAGAACATCTTTCCCACCGACCAACTTTCTGCTGGCCCAAGTTTTATAAATTCCCCTGAGAAGCATTTCTTAGCAGAAGGAGGATCAACACATCACACTGAGGAAAAATTCTATCTAACAAAATGTAGGATAGCGACTACAGAGCTTGAAAACACTACAGCAGCTTCTAAGACTTACTTTGTGTGTTTTTTAGCTGTGTTGGTCCAAGGGTAGCTGTGCAAAAAAGAAGGCTGGTTTTGTTTTTTTATTTTATATTTTTTTTTGTATAAGAAATGGTCATTAAAGTCAACATAAAATGAGAGACAAACCCTAGTTTCACAAATGTCGATCCCAATGGTGAAAACACATTAACAAGCAACAGTCACACTACATAGTCATGTCATGTTATTATTTGGACAGGTGAAAAAACAACAATATTACACCCCAAAATACATAATTTTGCTTTAGATTAATTTCATTCTAACACATCATTCAAAGAAATATTATTCACTAAACCCTGGTGCCCAATCTGCAGCCCTTTGTTCCTAGCAGCCAATAGCCAATGTTTTCCTTGCCTAGGAACTTACTCAGAGACACTGCGGACCAGTTCACGCCAGAACGTAGTGCAGGAAACTCGTTCACATTTCCCACATTCCAAATTGCACTGCACTTGGGATCTGCAGCAGGTGTTCGTGTTAAGGACACCCCAAAGCAGGGCCCAAACAGAGTGTGTTTGCCTGAACAGGATCGCATTGTACAGTAGTATCATGCAATCCATTTGCTGTGCGTTTTTTAAAGTAGTGCATGCACTATATTTAATGTGCTCCTGCAAATGAATGGGCTTAACATGCTACTAAACCCACAACAGAAAAATCAGTCCGTATATGCATGCTGGTTCTACTCACAGTGGAACCTAAGGGGTTAATTGTACACACTGTGTAAAAGAGGTTTGATCTGGTTTTCTCTGATCCTCCCCTTAATCTGCTGTCCCCAATCCATCTGCTGATAGAACAGTCTTGGTGGATATTGCTAGAGAGTTTTCTTTGGAAAGCGCATGTGATCAGCACAGGGCTAGTTAGCGCTGCCCAGACCAAGGGTCAGGGGTTATGCAGTCTCATGGGACAATCAAGGGACAATGAAAATGCCTACTACAAGCTTTAGAAAATGTATATTATATAGGGCGCGCTTGTTGGAGTCCAACCTCTGTAGCTGTAAGATAAAGGTGACAGACTGGACACTGATAGAAGTCACAAGACTGCTCTAACTGCTGATGAGAAAAAGGTATTTAGCAGTTTATATTTACCAAAATAATTGCATTTCCATGTTCTGTGTACTGTGGGAGACGAGATATAATGAACGCAGTGTCCTGTTTTTAGTAACATTTTAAATTGCACTGCACCCAGATTGCATGTGAATCACACAGGAATGCACAGCACGTTTTTGTGTGATTCATGCTGTGAACCGGACCTGAAGGAAAATATCCATTATACTAAATTGTATTATCTAAATAAATACACAATCATTTATCTCACACTCTTGCCTTTTCTGTGCAATCCATTATTTTATTTCTCTGATCTTTTAAATTGGATCTCGTTTAGAGAAATATTAATTTTAGTGGCAGTCATTTTTTAAAGGGATCCCCTTTGTAAAAGGAACTGTAATGGCAGTGATCTCTAACATTCCTTTGAAAACATGTCCCCAGTGACTGAGTGTCTCCTGCAACATGTCCCCAGTCTCTTAACTATGCCAGTAGCATGTCTGCATTCTTTGACCATCTTCTATAACATGCATAGAACATCTGGCTATCTAGTATTCGTTCTAGCCCCTAACCATTTCTGTAGCATGACATGCACTGAAAGTTATGTGCCGACCTTTGGTAATGTCAGGAGTGTCACTCAAGGCCAGTAGGTTGACCAACACTGCTCTAAACACCTGGTTAAAAATTTTCACACACACGGTTTTTCTGGGTGATAGTGATACACCAACAGCGATGTAATAATTCTTATTGAAATTAGATGGCATTTACTAAACAAATCTTTAGAACACGGAGTAAAAATTGTGATTTTGTTTTTTTCCACAGTAGTGCTACATTTTTGTATAATTTGAGAGAAGAAAGGGGTTAGGACCTAAGATGAAAAAAGGGACAGAACAGAAGGCAACAAAGATTAGCAACATTCCTTTTCCTGCCATGAAAAAAAACCCTTGCAAAAGCATAGCTGTTAAGTACAGTAAACATTTGGGAAGTAAAAATCTGTATGAATTCCTCCGGGCAATTAAAAAGATGTCCAGCATTTTAAAACAACTCTCAAATACCTATAGTTATGATGACCACTCTGGTCACACCTGGAAACACCTCACCTTTCCCCTACATATATCTTCCCTCCTCACACTACCCCACTACGCCTTCTTCTCTCTACCTCATAACATTTTACTTTTTCTCTATGTTTTACATGAGTTTGAAACCAATTCCTTGCATATTTGATCAACATAGAAACAGGTTTATGCCTTTCCTAATCATGTCCAGTCAACAGAAATTCCCACAGCTGGACTCCAATGAAGTTGTGGAAACATCTCAAGAATGATCACTGGTAACAGGATGCACCAGAGCTCAATTTTGAGTGTCATGGTAAAGGCTGTGAATACTTATGTACATGTAGTTTTTTTTTTTTTTTCGTTTTTTTATGTTTAATAAATTGCAAAGATTTCAAAACGAACTTCATTCATGTTTTCATTATGGGATATTGTTTGTAATATGTTGAGGAACAAGGCTGTAACATAACAAAATGTGCCAAAAGTTAAGCGCTGTGAATACTTTCTGGATGCACTGTATGTGGGCCTACACCTCTTCTGAGGATTATGCTTCAGTTATAAACTAACCCAGTGAGTAATCGGTACCGATTGTTCACTGTGTTCATTCAGAAAAGGAGGCAGCTAGTAAATATGACATTTACCAGCCCCTATAATCCCCTTGCCTGCAACAGCCAGTGGGAGAGAGGGGAGGAAAAGCCGGCAGCAGTGCAAAGGAAGGGGGCAGCAGGGGGAATTGGATAAAGGACAGGGAGGGTGATTGGTGCAGTGAATGGGGGGGGGTGCAATTGCTAAAACTGATCCCCCTTTGTGGCTCTCCCTGCAGCAGCCAAAAACCGATGGGAAGGAGAGGAGATGGAGCCAGCTTTCAGCTGCTACACAAGCATCTTTTCCAGTAATTGTGCCCCGCCGCACTGATCACCCTCCCAGTACACAATCTGAGTCCCCTTGCTGCCTGGGTCCCACTTGTTGAACTGCTGGGGCCCAGGGCTCATACAGAAGAGCCGGCATTACCCCCTGATTGTCAGCACTAGTTGCTCCCAGTGAAGCCAAAACATGCCCCACATGAAGTTCATGTACTTTTTCAAGTAGCAAGCTTCAAGCCAAACCACTCTTTGGAGTGAAGGGAACCAATGAATAATGGAAATACTTGCGCTGAGCACTCAAGTGCTTCTGATGAAACTTCGAATTACTCAGGTGTAAATGGAGCTCATGAAAGATCAGCATAACATGCGGGTGTTACCTAGGGTGGTCTCCATACAAATACAGTCTCTGCCTAGGAACCTTAACTCCTCCAGACTGTCAGCCAGCCATCAAAGCATTTTGATATCTTCAAAACCCCTCCCAAGAGCCAGCACAGTGCTTGCATCAGGGCTGAGGACTCTTGAGACGAGTGCTGAGGAAGGGTGCTGTGATATTTTCAGAAAGCAATGTATAGAACCCACCAGCCCCTCCCACCAACTACAATATGCCAGCATTGCACAAAGAAGCACAGAGACCCAGTGAGGACTAGGTCTAAAATAATGTATTTAATGAAACAAAACCTGTTGGGGTCTACATACACTCCTGCTAAAATTCAAGCCATCAGTGGCCTTGTTGGCACCACCCAGCTCAACAAAAGTTAATTAAAAAATGTACTTAGTTTGATAGAAACATATCGACTGAATCCTATCAGTCTGGGTATTCAGGCAGCTGGAGGTGCTGCAGCGGATTAAATACCATAAGCTGGCAGTGGAGGTTCTTCCATCCATGCTGTTTAGAGTGGATGGAAGAAACTATTGATTTTTCTCTTGTCCATCTTATGGACTGAACAAGAACAATCTGAACATCTATGACTAGCTTTAAACTGGAGATGTATCAGTGCCCTGATATAACACCATAAATGAGGCAATTGCCTCAAGCATCGATTTAATCCATCCTTTCTGAACCAGGGTTCCATGGAATGCTAAGGTTATCTATCATGTGCCATGAGAAGAAAGGGACTTGATATGTGTGTGAAAGGGGGTCTTGATATCTTTGAGGAAAAAGTACTGCATTTTAAACTTCACTAGTGCTAGAGGAATCTGCAATAAAAGCCCGTTGGTGGTCCGATCGGCAGAGGCACCCAACGTTGTGTGTCCAAAAATAGGTAGGAGTCGTCTACTTTAATGATCAGATTTCTTTATTTCATCAAATAAATACATTTCGGGCCACTTCCCCAGTTAAAGGTGATGACACTGTATGTGGGCAAAAATTCCATAGAGTAGATGAGATATTTAACAAAATGCACAAAAAAACCCCCATAGAAACAAAGAAATCATAAAAAAATAAAACTACGTTCAATGTAGAAAGGGATGTTATCAGATACAGTACGATAAGGGATGGTTATGTATTTGTTATACACTCCAAGTCTTACCAGAGACCCCTGGCCAGCTTTTTAGGACCAAATCTTTCAGACCAATGGTTGACCACCACATCCTAGACCCTACTGCATTTTTAAGTTAAAGTGGAAGTTCAGGCTTTAATCGTCTATTCTTACATAACTAACTTCTGTCCTAACTACCCTGTAGAAAGAATATGTTTATACTTAACTATTCTCAGAGTGGTCCATTCACGTAATCTCCCCAGTGATCGGTTTCAGGGGAGAAGAGAGAGTGCAGGCAAGGGATGGAATGCCTGAGCGATAACATCCACCATAGGTTTACTGTGGGGCATCTATTGTTGGCTGTCCTTCCTCTCCCCTGAAACCAGCCACTGGGAGCCGATCATGTGATCAATCCCAAGTGCCCTGAAAATAGGCAAATACAAGCATCTTCCTTCTACAGGGTGGTTAAAGTATGAGTTAGGAGGGGGGATAAGAGCAGAATTCTGATTAAATAGTTATAGCCTGGTTTCCACTTTAACCTTTCCCAACAGAATTATGGAAGCTGCCAAGGTTGACTCCTATGACGTTTTCTAGCAATATGGGAAAGTTCATTACCTGGCTGTCATGCTGATAGTCTTATTATTTGAGTCACTGACATACTTACCACTTAGTGACTCAAAGTACTGAAGCAAAAAGTTTTACATTACATTCAGGGAACTAGCATTTTAAGAAAAAGGTCATAAATGGCATCCACCATATTTCTCTTAAGAAAAATGTATTAAAGGATGCATCCCAGTCACTGTGTGTTTGCAACAAAATTACCATGGGCCAGGAAAATGTGACTTTCCATTGCTCAGCACCACAATCAATTAGCGCAAGGCGCTCAAACACAGAACTCGTTGAGCAGATATAATGAGCAGTAAAAGAACAAACACACCAGTCGCCTCTCCAGCACTTTGCTCCGTGTATCCATGCCATGTGCCTCATCAGATCATCCATAAGCTGATGTATAAGACAGAGGCACACTGCACACTCAGCACAACAATGGAAAGTCATTGTGCAGAAAGTCAACAAAGCATTTTTTTTTTATTTCAGCTCTCCAAGCTGAACTAATACATGCCTTTCCGAGAATGGCATTTACATAGTAGCGCCAAACCATGCTATATAGGTCATTACACATAAAGCTGCTTACTGTGAAATCTGCAGTAAGCAACACTTATCCTTCTAAAAATGGTTAATTGAATACATTCAAACAGCTACATTCACCCTGACTAATTCAATATGTTCATCCACTAAAAATAACTATTAAAATACAAAACAGCACAACCTAACCGCTTGGCAGACAGCAAAAACTGTCTGTCTTACTTAAAGACTGACTATAGATTTTTCAAAAAGGTAGGTTGCAGAGAAATATGCTATATGGCCAAAGGTAGAGGACAGACCTACCAATGATTCAGTTCTGGTGTTTTCAGTGAAGGGTACTTTTATTGTTACTACATACAAAGACATTTTGAACATTTTAGTGCAGTTCCAACCTTGTGGCAACAGTTTGGAGAAGCTTCTTCCAGCGTGACTGCCCCCTGTGCACAAATCCAGTGTCATAAGGACATGGTTTGAGAAGTTGGTGTGGAGGAACTCAAGTGGCATACACAGTGCCCTGACCTCAATCCTGAAAACCTTTGGGATGAACTGAAATCCTAATTGTGAGTCAGGTCTTCTCATCAGTATTTGCCTCACAATTGCTCCTCTGGCTGAATGGACACAACATTTCCAAAGACACACCAAAATAGGGTTTTTCAACCAGGGTTCCATGGAAACCTAGAGTTCCTTAAGAAGGTTGCTAGGGGTTCCTTGAGCAATTAGCAATTTCTGACTCTCAGATAAGTTCCCACTGACACCATTGATCTTTTTAGCCTTCTGCAAGGGGGTAATTCTTAATGTCCACAAGTGTAAGGAGCATTCTTCCCACTGACCATCACATTAATTTATCATGAGCTGAAGATATAGTAATTTTTAGCAGGGTTTCCCTGAGACCAGAAAGATATGTGTTCCTCTGTGTTGAAAAAAGCTAAAATCTATTGGAAAGGCTTCCCAGAAGAAAACAGGCTGATACAGCCACAAGGTGGTGGTGGAGGTGGGGGGGGGGGTGTAAAAATCCATATTACAGTCTGTGATATTGAAGTGGGATGCCCAGCAAGATCAAATGGGTGCACTGGTGTCCACAAACTGTTGAGTATATAGTGTAACACTGCCTTCACACCTATGCATTTTGGTAATGTTTTAATGCATATGTACACATGGCAACAGTCCACTGTAATGTCTATAGAAAATCACTTTGGAAAAAGTATAGCACAAAAAAAGAATATAGCAAACAGTAAAAAATACAAAAGCCTATTGCAATTTTTTATTATTAAAAATTACCTTTTTATTTCAATCTGCAACACAAAATTTTCTGTAAAATTCAGTGCAATATGGCAACATAGAGGTGTTCACTACACCATTCTCTACCCCAGAAATGTTGTTTCCTGCTTGTGTAATTGGCTCACTGAATTTCCCAGAAGTCTACACTAAGATACCAAGTCAGATTTTAGGCATCCCCTGCAAAAAAAAAAACTTTTTAGTCAGATACGCCCCAAGGACTAATTATTTGTAAAGGGATGCAGACCCTGCAACTTTGTGCATCAGCTGAATATAATGAACCAGTCAGGCCTATTCACAATTATTATCCAAAAGACATGGTCAAACAAACATCTTTTTTTCAGGAGCAGAAAAAGAGGCTAGAATTTGCAGCAAAATGTGTTAAAATCCCTACAATGTACATTGACCACCCAGAGGGGATTTTTGTTCTCAAGAAAAGTGGAGTCAAGCTGGTATACACTAGTAGAATTTTGTTTGGTATTTTCCATTCATTCTATTTTTTAAATGTTAGTGGAGTCAAAACAACATTAATTTTCAACTGCAGTGATGAGAAGATTCAAAAAGGCAGCATGCAAATTTGTTTCTTGAACCCCCAACAAGAATACATAAAATTGATATAGAGTCAAACTTTTCCCACTCTATCCAAAACAAAAAAAAAACCGTTTTGCTTAGAGATGCACTTTAATGGCTGTGTGAACAGTGACTTCAACTGTAAGCTGAAAACTATATTATGTTTCTGGATTACCTGAAACTTGCAGTTCTATTTGTCTACTTAACTGGACTTCATCATCCGGCACTGTTTTGCAAGCAACTTTTTATAAGAGGTCATCAATTATTTATCAACATTTTCTATTGGGTTTGTTTGCTGCAGTATGTATTTTTTATTCATTTCCGCTGTGAACAACAGGTGAAGACAATGCTTTACCAATAACTGCTAATTACACAATGTTCACAGCAGCACTTCTTTGTGCCGTTATTAATTATTTATGGTCTTTCAGACATACTCCTTAGTCTACACAATTTTTACAGGCTTTTTCAGCCTAATAATGTACAAAATATGGTTACTTAAAGCTGACAGTCCGGTTTCCCATAATGTGTATCTAACCCAAGAACAACGTAATATATTTCAGATTACTTGTCCTTCGATGTGCTGGCTGAATTATTTTTTTTTCTGGCTCTTTTTCCCCTGTTGATCCTGCCAGTAGCACCTTCTTTTCTATATAGGGTGACAATGCTCATTCATGGTATTGTATCCAAGGAGGAGTAGAGCCATGTTGTCAGCTATACTACAGCTTTCCCCTTCTCTATAACATAGGGAGGAGGTGTTCTCTAGTTCACAGCAGAAGCAAAAAGCAGAGGATGCTATCAGCTCACAAGATGTTTTTTTGCTTTGCACTTATCAGATAGAACTAAACACTTTCAATTGTACAGTTTATTTACTAGACCAAATAGGTACACATAAGGGCTCATGTACACTGTAGCTGATAAACTCACATTCAGGAGCTGTTCAGCGGTTTTTTCAGCAGCCCCTGAACTCTCCCTAATGTTTTCCTATGTGTCCATGTACACATCGTCGTTTACAGTCATTTACAGGCAGTTGAGTTTACAGGTTTTTTTTTTTTTAAATGCACCAAACTTGAGTTCAGGAGTAGATTTTACTGGCGTTTCAAACGCCAAACGCTTGTGAAAGTATGTAAACGTGGTTAACCGCATTTATAAGCGTTTGCGTTTAGAAGCATTTTTTAACTGTTCCATGTCCAGATGCTATCCAGAGCCTTTTTTTCCATCATCAGAAATGCATGCAAATCATTTTCCATGTATTCAAATGGACCCAGTACACTATTGCAGTCAGTTCCAGGTTTTTCTTGAAGGAAAAAATGGCAGAACGTGCTGCATTATGCTCATGATGGGATCCATAGTGAATACAAACGGAAAAGACAGATCATCTCAACACATACTGATCTCTCTGCTTCTGCTCTCTCTATTTCTCTCAAAATGTCTGAAATAGTTCATTATTTACTATTTTTCAGTGAATTCTGGGCATTTGGGAGGGTTTCCTAAGGTTATCTTTTAAAAACACTTCTAAATGCAACCGCACATAAATGCATATAAATGCAGTATGCAAACAAGGCTAAACTGACATTTAACCTAAGTTTTCCAGCAGTCAGTTTCCATCATTCAGAAGAGTTTTCCAAATGCCCCGTGTACATGAGCCCTAAGACAATTTCCATGTTAGGATTTACATAAACTTTAAAGTAATCAGAACAATGGAAGATGATCCATGATAGATTGCTGGCTTACTGTACTTAAAGCCAGCCACAGATGAATCGAATCTTGGCTGGATCAGCAAGGACCGGGCAAAATTTGACCCATGTATGTGCAGGCTGGTTGTACTGACGTTGATCCATTGATCGACTTCAGTACAACCAGCCTGTTGGATTTTTTGCATGAGATCACTGCCGGCAGTAATAGCCACTAGCAGTGATCATTGTGATCTGTCATCAGGGAAGGCTCAATGCCGGAGGAACACTATTCCTGTCCTGGTGACAACTCTAAATTTGGGATGCATTTTTCACTTTTGATTTTTAAGATAACAGTAAACAGGACAAATAGAGAGAATGAATCTCCCTAAGAGGGGTACAGACAGCATAAAAAATGGATAGGCGTTCTAATCCCTCTCCGCTATATCCAAAAATATAGTAAAAAAAATTGTCATCAATATTGATTAAAGAGTTGAGCAAACAGCCAATCATAGGCAGTGGAGGCATTCCCCGCTCCACAGCTGCATGTATGCAAGAGGCATGTAAATGTCTATTTTGACAACTTTCTCATCCCTCATCCCTAGTCAAGAGTTCCCAAATACGAGGTGTCCTATAGTAGTGAGCCCTTGTAGGGGGCCATATCTGGGTTCCCCAGGGTGCAGAGTGTAAGCTGTTGTCGTATATCATGGATGAGGAGTGATAATTATAAATATTGTTGTTGAGACAAGAGTTTGCTAGCCAACATGGAATGCAATCCTCTATCCAAGAAATGGATTTTCCCCAGCAACTTGGTTCACCTAGAGATGCATTTATTAGGTTCTGGCCCAAGACTAGGCAAAGGTACAGACAAGGCAGATGACAGGGTACTTAGAATATTCATGCAACTATCAGACACCTTCAGAGAACCCACTTTCACCTGTCATAACTCAGGCAGGGAGGTATGAAAAGTGGAACCATTAATGGGAGAGATGTAAACCAAGTCTCCGGATTTTCTAAACTGGAGTGTATATGACTGATAATCATCAAAATCCACCAACAAGCACTGCCAGGAATAGGTCTAAATTGTTGGAATCACTTCGGAAACAAGCTGTAAAGGACAGTCGGCCCACTCCAAAACCACCCACATGTTACTGGGTTGGCTCATACAGCAATAACTGGAACAGAAGTCCTATTGGTCATATAGATAGCCAGCAGGTCTACCAGTAAACTTGGAATAATCCCATCAATCAGAATGTACTGCCAAGAGGATTATCAGTCATATATGCTCCAGTTTAATATATCCTGAGACTTGGTTTCCATCTCTCCCGTTAATGGTCCCACTTGTCATATCGCCCTGCATCCTGGACAGATTGACGACATTTTGGAACGCTTCATGTTGGTTTTTATAAGTAATGGATACCTGTAGTGTTCTGAAGAAGCCGTATCGACCGCAAAACACGTCAAACTAATGTTTAATTCTACATTATGTACAGTATATCCTACAGATGATGTGTTCATAGTATAGTAAGATCTGTACTTTTAATATATTTGTAATAAAATAGTAAATGTGAATTTTAATATTTGAGAGCTTTTTGTTGCTATATGAATATACCGATGGGCCACCTTTACAAAAAAACCCTCTTTTTCTCTAGTTTGGTTTGAATTTTTGTAATCGGTTGGTGTCCCCCCGATATAATCTATTGATACACCAACACTGCTTTGTCAGCTTCAATTTTGGTCCAGTAGTGTATTTAGGTTTTGTGCTGTCCTACGCAACACAAAAATTGTCTGCCCCCACAGACACCAATCAACACCACCACCCCTTCCCCCTCCTGCAGAGAAAGCCTGACATTGCTGACATTGACCAACAACAACCCTGCCCCGCCACCTGGGAGAGCCTTCCACCCCCCCCAGCGATAGAGAAAAAGATACTCACCTTCACAGCTCCGGACATCCCCTGGAACAAGAGTAAGGCTCTACATGCACCACCAAGCAGCGCGCAGCCTCTCTCCGATCCCACCTGGTTGTCATGGCACACGTGTCCCTTCTTTCATCCCTTCTTCTTGGGGGCGGTACTGCCCCCTGGAACAAGAGTAAGGCTCTACATGCATCATCAAGAAGCCCGCAGCCTCTCTCCAATCCCACCTGGTTGTCATGGCACACATGTCCCTTCTTTCATCCCTTCTTCTGGGGGGCGATACTGCCCCCCTGGAACAAGAGTAAGGCTCTACATACACCATCAAGAAGCCCGCAGCCTCTCTCCGATCCCATCTGGTTGTCATGGCACACATGTCCCTTCTTTCATCCCTTCTTCTGGGGGGAGGTACTGCCCCCATGAAAAACGCCGCCCTAGGCAGGTGCCTTATATGCCTTGTGGTAAATATGCCCCTGCTTCAGTCCTCATGCACACTGGATATTTCTACAGCTGCTGTTTTTGGCATTTTTTTCTACAGCCAGTAAACTCCGCATCATCTTATGTGTCCATGCACATAGACTGTAATCAGCGTTTTTTGGCAGGGGCGTTTTTTAGGTGGGAAAAAACCCCAGAACTAGTGGGTTTCTAGATGTAAAAACGCTCTTACTCTGAAAAACGCGGCAAAACGTAGTAAAATGCAGCAAACCAGCATTTTTGGATTTTTTTTGGAGCAAAAAAAAAAAAAATGCGAAAAAACACAAATGTGAAAAAACGTGGCAAAACGCAAGTAAACGCTAATGCAAAAATGTTGAAAAATTCAAAACTCAAGTTTTTAACGTGACTTTACACAGCTAATATTTCCAGCGTTATTAAAACGCCTGGTGTGCATGGAGCCTTATACTTCTAATAATCTTACAAAAAGCGCACTTCCTGCCCCTGTATGCCTTTGTTTAACTTCATGACATGGGGGATGGGAAGATTAGTAGTTAACAGAAGGAAGATAAAACTTCCAGTTCATGGGAAAGGACATGGACATTGTGTTTTTGTTAAAATGGTTCTTAGGCCTCATGTACACTGCTACTCCTAAACAGAAGTTTTGGAGATTTTGGCTTTCTTTGCCAAAGCCTCTGAACTCAACTCAGTAAAAGCCTGTGTGTCCACGCAGAGTTTAGCAGCAGCAGAGTTTAGGGGCAGTTAAGCATCCCTCTCCTGAACGCAGAAGAATCACATTCAGGAGAGGAACTTTTTGACCATAAAATATCAAATGCGGCAAAAACGTGTGTAAACGCGCCTAAGTGCTAACCGTGTTTAGTGCTTGGACGTTTATTCATTGCAATGGCAAATACTCTGGCCAAACATGAATAAACATCCAAGCTTTAAACGGCTAAATGTGTTACCGCGTACACACGTGTTTTTGCCGTGTTTAGCAATTTTGTGCTGCCAGTAGAAGAAACGCTCCAGTGTACATGGAGCCTTATGCCTAAACTTTTTTTGAACTAATGCATTCTGTGCATTAACCATTTCCCGACCGGCCCATGTACATACACGGCCGGACAGGAGCAGTGCAGGAGGAGGTGGCCTTTTATAAACGTCCTCCCGCTTCCCTGCCTTTGCGCACTCCCTGGGTACGCGCGGCACTGCGATCCGGTGCCTGCTGTGTCCGGAGGACACAGTGGAACACCAATCACTGTACGGGACCTCTGTGTGAGGTCCCGATCATCTGATCACTGATTGGCCAATCAGTGATCACATGAATAGTAATAAGCAAGATGTCACTTCCTGACATCATTGCTTACTACGTGTGAAATCTGTGACTGATCACAGAGGTCACATGATACAGGGCTATTCACAACAGCTTTGTACCATCTGACACGCTGTGACCAATCACAGCTCTCACAGTATTTCTCAATAGCTGCAAGAATGCAGCCAGAGAGAAGGATTGCTTTTACAGCATTTATGGGTGTAAAAGCAATCGGTGTCAAAAAAAAAAAATCTTCATCACCTCCCACAAGTAGTACAGTGTCACTATGGTGACACTGTACTGCTAAGGTAACAGTATATAAAAAAAATAATAATATAAAAAATGAACTAAAAATTAAAAAAAAAAAGTTTTTTTAAATTATAATTTTGGTTATAAACTAATTTGGGTTTTTTTTTTTTTTACTAAAAAGATAGCTGAATACATTTTGGCTAATATTTATGAAAGATTATTTGCAAAATGTTATAAGAAAAACACTTTTTTTTTCAAATTTGTGGACCTTTTCATTTATATAGCAAAAAAATAAAAATCCCAGTGGTGAATAAATACCACAAAAATAAATTTTTATCTGTCTCAAAAAAATGCTAAAAAATTCATATGGGCACAGTGTTG
This sequence comes from Staurois parvus, assembly GCF_062004578.1. Classification (NCBI taxonomy): domain Eukaryota; kingdom Metazoa; phylum Chordata; class Amphibia; order Anura; family Ranidae; genus Staurois; species Staurois parvus. The sequence continues at coordinate 1,571,996 of NW_028318222.1, forward strand.
CATGACCGCACAATTGTCATTCAAAGTGTGATAGCGCTGAAAGTTGAAAATTGGCCTGGACAGGAAGGGGGTGAAAGTGTCCGGACTTGAAGCGGTTAAGGTAAAAAATATTTAGGCACTGGTAGTGGCCCCTCATCCCTACCTGAGCCCTCATTCAATCCCATGCTGTGCACATCGGCAGCTCTTCACTTCTGGGTCTCACAGGCTTTGCTGAGGCAGCAGAAGCCATTGGCTCCCACTGCTGTCAATCAAAAGCTAGTGAAAGGGAGCAGGGGCATGGCTGGGTCCCACTGTTTGTGTCAATGGACGCAGCAGGGGGGCTCAAGAGCGAGCCCCCACAAGTGCCCCCCATGGGAAGTGACTTCTAATTGGGGGCACTAGCCAGAGAGGGTAAGCCAGGCATGCTAGAAGGGGCCCGAGGAAGAGGAGGTTCAGGGCTGATCTGTGCAATTCTATTGCACAGAGCAGGTAAGTATAAACATGTTTGTTATTTATAAAAAAAAATCCATTACAACCACTTTAGGATCAAGAGGTACTTCTCTGCATTTGCTGAAAATGTTTTTAGCCTAAAAATTAAAACTAATGCAACCACCACATCTAAGGTCCAGTAAGCTGCAATATAAAGTGTTTAGCATGTAAAACTAGATTGGTTTTTTTTGGTGATAAACATTTTTTAATACATTAAACAGCATCACATTACTCATTGTCCACTGTTTCTAATTGTTTTAAAAAGAACAACCTTAAAAATTATGCTAGCTGAAAAAAAAAAATCAATGTCTATTTAACACTCCATAAAGAGTAATGCTCTCGAGAAAAAAAGAAAAAAAAAAACTATGAATTTTTATTGACTATAAGTGAAAAAGTGATTAATAATATTGACTTATAAATACAGATGTTCTCTTGTCTGCACAGAATTGAGATATTTGACATTTTACTCTGCATTGCAGTTTATCGCTCTGTGTTAACCTGCCATTTAGGCTAAGACAGGCTTAAAATGAACACTTGCCAATATTCATCTATGGGATTATTAGACACAAATTCAACTGCATGCAACTAAAACAAAGAGTAAGCCTTGTGAAGGAGAATTCACACACATTTGTATTTAAAAGCTGGAATTCAGCTGAATACACTAATAAATGCAAATACAGAAGCTGTTTAACCTACAAAAGGATTTGTATTTTTGCCCATCCAGTTCTGAGATTTGCACAGCTATGCTACATAGCACAGCTCTGTCTGCCAGGGCAGGAGACTTTATTTTTCTCTGCTACACTTAAAGCGGAGTTCCACCCAAAAGTGGAAGTTCCGCTTTTCTGCCTCTTCCCTGCCTCCGCTGCCACATTTGGCACCTTTTAGGGGGGGGGGGGGAAGAGTAGGTACCTGGTTTTGACAGGTACCCACTCCCACTGTTGGCTCAGTTCACCACGGCGAACTGAGCCAGAAGTTTGGCACCCCCACAGCCCTCTTGGACACTTCCAAGGTCCCAGAGTACTGCAGCCCATTCACAAAGTGCAGTGCACTCCGCGCATGCGCAGTAGGAAACCGGCGGTGAAGCCTCAAGGCTTCCCTGCCAGTTTCCCTTAGTCAAGATGGTGGCGCCAGCACCCAACAGCTGATTGAAGAATTGGCTCAGGGTGAGGACACCGGTGGATGCATGGACAGGTAAGTGTCCAACTATTAAAAGTCAGCAGCCACAGTATTTGTAGCTGCTGATTTTTTAACTTTATCTTTGGGAGGTGGCGGGGGCTGGGACTCCGCTTTAGGCAATTTGTCCATTCATCCCTCAGTCTGTGGCTGGACAGTAAAGCAGAAGCAGCAAGCAAATGGGCTCATCTCTCTTTCAATCAGACTATTCCTTGTTGGCGCATGAGCACTGCAGCGCAGTTTATTGGCTCCTTGTGAGGCTTCTTCCTCTCCAGGTCTGAGTTCTGCTGTACGGGAAATTGCCTGGGACTCTATGACAAGTCAAATCAACGTATTTAAAATGTCTTGAATTAAAAAATATATGTCCAAAAATATATCAATAGATATTTTATACACATATGGAGTTTTAAAATAGTAATAAGTACATCGGGAAATTGCTGATTACTTTTTATTTTCCTGAATATTAGTCTGTGTAGATCTGTCTTATCAGCAGACAGTCATGCATATTATGCAACATAGGCAATTTTAATTTACAGATTGTATAATTTTACACAGATTATATAATTTTGCATCAAAATATTCAGAATGAAAGGGTGTCCAGATCTAGCATTTTATCTAATTTTCAAGCCAATTCACTCATCACTAACCCTTTTATATAAACCAGTTTATGAAAATTATGTAATTTGTGTCCTTTTGCTCCCTCCCTAGACAACTCCAATTATTTTTTTTAAATTGAACAAATCTGACCAGGCTTGATTTGCAGCCAGTTTTGCAAAACATCTTCAAAATTTGAAAAATCCAAAAACTTTTCCCTAAACCCAACTGAAATATAGCATATGGGTGGCAAATTTATAATTATTAGACAGGATTTATATAGTGCCAACAGTTTACACAGCGCTTTACAACATAAGGGCAGACCATACAATTACAATACAATTTAATACAGGAGGAATCAGAGGGCCCTGCTTGGTAGAGCTTACAATCCAAGATGGAGGTACAAGAGGTAATAACTGTGAGAATGAGCTGATGAAGAAGATACATGTTAGATGGGGGTAGGATAGGCCTCTCTGAAGAGATGAGTTTTCAGTGATCTAAAAGTGGACAGAGTAGGAGATAGTCGGACACATTGAGGTAGTGAGTTATAGAGGATGAGAAAGGCTCTGGAGAAGTCCTGGAGGTGAGCATGGGAGGAGGTGACAAAAGAGCCAGAGAGCAGGAGGTCTTCGGAGGAACAAAGAGAATAGTTTGGTTGGTATTTTGAGACCAGGTTAGTGATGTAGCTGGGGGCAGAGATGTGGATGGCTTTATAAGTTGCTGTGAGTATCTTGAACTTCATTCGTTGGGCAATCGAAAAACAGTGGAGTGATTCACAGAGAGGGGTAGCAGACAATGAACAGTTGGCAAGGTGGATGAGTCTGGCAGCAGAATTCATGACAGACTGGAGGGGGGATAGCTTATGTAAAGGTAAGCCAGTGAGGAGGCAGTTGCAGTAGTTGAGGCAGGAGATGACCAGAGAGTCAGATGGAAGATTTGTGCTGTCATTGGTTAGGAAGGGGCCTATCTTGGAGATGATGCGGAAGTTGAGGCAACAAACTTTGGACAGTGTTTGGATATGGGGCTCAAAGAATAGTTCAGGATTACACCTAGAAACTTGGCTTGCGGCGACAGGTTGATAGTTGACCCGTTGATTTTGATGGAGAAGTCAAGGGAAGCTAGGCACTACCTACTGAATACGGTCAAATCAAAGAAAAAAAAAAACCCTGAATAATTACAAAAGAAAAAAAAAGCTGCAAAGGGGTGTCAGAAAGCCAGCACACTTGTTGCCAACACAGAAAAAAAGTCCAAGAATGACAGGTCTATGGAACTATGAACATAGGGTGGTACACAAGAGAATGTAGCTCACCACACTGAAAAATATAGCACTGTATAGCAATATCACAATCAGCATCTCTCCCCACCCTTTTATAGTGAGAATGCTAACTTTTCCACTCTTCTTCAGAACTTGGCTCTAGGGGACAAGGGTCATGCACAGCATTATGGGTACAGGTGCACATTTTTGGCCATACATTCAGAGTTTTGCTAAACTGTAAAATCTGCCTCAAACTCAGTGTGGCTCCATACCTCACCCCTAATTATTTTAACAGTGGGCCACACATTAGTTCAACTATGTAGTCTTGCTTTCATATTTAGAAGGCATTAAACCATTTTAACATCTAAGAGAATCACAAAATATCACCTCTCAAGAGTTATTTCACTACTTCACTACTAGAGCTACAATATTAAAGAGACTCACTAAAAAATATGTGCGAGAAGAACACTACTTCCCATGGTGTAATAGCCTTTATCCACTCCTCAATTATGTGCTCCCCATCAACCAATAAACATCTATATAATATGCTCTCTGGAGGAGATGGGTCTCGATTACTGACAAAGCTGACATACAGTACTGGGGTTGAAAAAAAGAAAACTCATCTATTCCCCCATCTGCACATTCGAGGTGGATGAGGTGAATCCTTCCTGTGGCACTATTGTACTCTGACAGCAAGGAGAATTTCCTGCTGTCAGAATACACTCATCAGTTACAGCCGGTGGCACTAACTGAGCGGAAATCCGACTACAAGCTGGTTGTACAGTCGCTTGAGAGATTGCCTTCTGTACAACCAGCCTGCCCATATATGAATTGAAATTCAACCAGCTAAATTTCAGTCCATCTACAGACAGCTTTACTTTGAAAGCTACAAGTTCTGTCAGTGCTTTGACCTAAAAAAATTCATACAAAGTTCCCTGCTGGTGGTATCTCACAGCAGCCTGCATAGAAAAATATATGTCCAAACACCCCACTAGCTCATTATGAGGTTGTACCTCACCTTCACTCCAAGGTTTATGTCTCAGAAATTTCATCTCCCTACCATTTAAAGTTAAACTCCAATTACGATCTTAATTGCACACCTGGGTAACCCATACATTAGTTATATTCTCTGTTCAACCAGCAGGTTAAAAAAAAAAAAAAAAAAATTACCGGATTCCCCCATCCACACATTTAGTTATTGTATTCTGATAGCAGGCGGAATTCCCCACCATCAAAATAAGCGGATCCGTGCTTTCTGGAAAAAACCCAACAGGGTGCTTGTACAGAAGTCAATCGATATTATCAGCTTCAGTGCAACCAGCCTGCCCATGCATGGATCAAAATTTGGCTGGTCCCTGCTGAACCGGCTAAATTTTGAACCATGTATGGCTAACTTTAAATTGGTCCAGCTTGTTTTCACAACCTGAGTACTCAGATAAACTGCTCTTATAGCTATACAAGAAACATTTCCAATAGACTCGTTATCTCCCCTTCTACTGCTTCAAGTTCCCTCTCCCTGCCAATCCATTCCGTATTCTCCGCTTTTTTCTCCTGTCTCTTTTTTTGAGTATTTAATTACCTTCATACATTGCCAAATGACACTTTCCTCTTCAAAAACTACTAGCTTAGACCCTCAACAAGAATATCAACTCTCAATCACTCTTAGCTTGTAGGTGGTTTAGAACTAGCTTGTTAGCTGCTGCCCCAGATGGGAGGGCTGGGGTTAACTTAGTTCCTGGGTTATTTCGTTTGGCGGGATCCTTGGGTACAACCTACTGCTCCTGTGAGTATAAAGGGACAGTGGGGTGGGGCCAGAGAGCTTTGCCCCACCTGCAAGAGAGTTCCCCCAAGGGAGTCTGAGAGCCTTGCTGCTGATATGTCAGCTGTACAGTCACTAAGGAACTCAAAAGATGTGAGAGCCACCCAACTTGAGGTTTGCCCCAAATACACCAGCCACTGGGGAATGCCCCTAATGGACCTTTATCTGCATGGTTCTACCTTTGCAGGTATACAGGGGCAGCACATAGGCTGAGTAGGATTAAGGATAAGGGACTTAGGAAAAAAAGACTGCTCTTTTGCTGGACTTTGTCCTGTTTTGCACTTTATTCAGTAAAGCATTAAAACGTAGCCTTTTGCCTTATGTGAAGTTCTTTAAAAGGAGTGCAATGCAAGTAACCAGTACCTATAGTTGAAGGTTTGAGTCACTAACACATGGAGTATGAAGAGTCAGTAAATCTACAGTCATCATAGTACAAGTTTAATACAGGGGGTTGCCATGGGCAATGGAGGTGCAGTCAGCAAGCAGCCTGTTGTAAACATGTGCCTATTATAGATGGAACTGCCTCTAGCAGTGAGGAAGATGTTGTCAGCATTTCGTACACCACATTTCTTTTCCCTGAGTAACTGGAGCAGAGCTGCATCACTGAAGCCCCCATACTGAGATACGGAAGTTCTACAGTTAGAGCACATTGGAGGGCACACTATGTGCATGGCAGGGTTCCATGTTGCTACGAGTAGTGAAAAACAATGGACTGGTGACTGATCTCTGTCCAGCACAGCCCTCCCAGTTGCAAGCTACAGTGAAAAGATGTGCATATGGGGACCCAAGAGTTAACTGGAGAACAGTTAAGTTGCAGATCGTGTATGTTCATCTATAAAAGTAGGGTCGCCTTAAGGTTGAGTATTCCCCACAGCAGCCTTGTCCCAGGGCATTGGTAAAAATGGCACAGAGTAAAGGGACCCAAAATGTGTGAAGTAGAGTGATCCTGTTACAGGTGCCTAGCTTAGCCCAGATAAACCCACTCCAGGGGTAGTCCTCACATATGACCCACACTTTGTGCCCAACAAGTTAATGGGAAGTATGGAGGATGGTCCGTCATCATCTACCCCCCACCCCCCCCCCCCCCCCGCTTCCCTTTCCCTTGCAACTTCTAAAGCAATAATATATGTATGGCAAACAAACCAAGCTGAACTATTCCAATTTGCAAAATAATATTTTTAACTCCGTAAAGGATTAGAGAATACATTGTGTGAATATTCACGTCCATTATAAGGAAAGGACTTCAAGAATCATGTCTTTCTGCTACAATTACTTAACCTAAAGGGAACTGGATAACAAAAACTTTTAATCAAACCACAAAGTGCTCAACAGCAGAAAAAACACAGTGCTCGCAGCATGTACATTGTTCCCAAATAATCACATATATGGTCCTGGATCCCCTTAATCTGCCTGCTGACAGGGGGTTGCACTCAGACTGGATCATTTGGCAATCCAACCATCCCAGTATCCAGTATGGCTCCTTTTAATAGCCACTGAAGTGCTCGATTAGGTACTAAGAAGGCAAAAGGAGCTGCAGGGTCCCAAGCTCAAGCATGAGTCAGAGCATGCAGCTTAATTGGTAGGCTCCTGGGCCATATAGAGTAAAATGTGGGCAAAGTTTAAGGTACAGTCAGTGTACTACAGTCTTAAACAATACTAATCATTTAAACATAATTTCAGACTTAAATACCCTATTGGGTATTCTAAGTGAGGTGGTTACAAGAGAGATATTACTTTGGTGCCCTCTTCCAGGTCCGTAAACTAATTCTGCAGTACTGTAAATCTCCTGATCCATCCTCTCACAGGACATAAGTAAATACTGTGGCTAATACCTTTCTTTTTGAATGCTACACATATCAACACAGAGGCTGTCCAGGTAAACTTGAGAAACTGTGGGCACCCACCATGGCTTTCCATACACCAGATCCAAGTCCAATGGAACTTATACAAATGAGATTGTTGCAATGCCCAGTGGGATGGCAGAGTTGATGTTCATGCTGAATTATCTAATGTGCTTCTTTGATCTACTTTTCTCTTCGATTGTCATTATTTAGTATGAGGAGACTGTAACTGAAAGCAATTACTTTAGAAATGTTTCTATCATTTTTAAAATGCTAGCTTCTCTGGAATGCCGAAATTTGTTCAATAAAGCCATTTCTGATTTGAAAAACAGAATTTCTGTTGTTGAATTTCAGTATTAAACACATTTATATTTTATATTCATTATAATCCCACTAAATACCTTTATATTACTGATACTCTGTGTTATCTTGTTGTGTTTTCACCAAATATCCATTAATAACATACTACAGAACATTAACACGATGATAATATACAGCTGGTATATAAACACAGCATGCCACACACACACATCACTAATGACATGCAAGACGATTACCTCTTGTTGATTCATCCTCAATGGGTTGTTTGAACAAGGTTATATCTTTGAAAGTACATAGAAATAACACAACCTTGTCGTGCTCATTCCTTATTGGTGCAATTTGCATATAAAACCAAACCGGAGTTCCTGTAGGGAAGAAAAAAAAATTGTAGTGATGCTGGATTACACAACTGGTAACAGGGGACAAAAATGTCTACATCTATAAATGACATGAAACAAGCAAGAGCACTGTGGCTATATACATTTATCATTTTAATGAATCTGACATTTAGATCAAATGATACTGAAGTGCTTGTGTCAGCGCTGTAGGCTTCTATAGAGAAACCACCAACACTGGGGAGGCAAGCAAAGCTTTCTAAGCTCCCTCTTGCTGGGACATTCAAAAAGAGATCAGAAAAAAATGGAACCAATTCTCAATTTGCTAGGAGTTGCCCTTAAAAGCCACTAGCTGGCACTTCAACACAATGGTGACCATTCCACCTCTGACTCTGATATATATAAAAGCAAAACTGTTTTGACAAATACAATGCAGGTGCATTTGTCTTAAGACTACACAGTAGCTTAGAGTTATAACTAATCTACCTACAATATCGGTCACTAACAGTAAAATACAGAGGGACAAATAAAGTACTGTTGGTGTGCCAAATATTTGGCACACACAAAACTAAATTTTGTCCCAGATAATTCAATCTTAGGGGTTAAAAAGATGCAACTGGTTCTCCAACTTTAAAAAAAAAAAAAACTCAACTTTTTGCAAAAAAGTCTCACAATCTGCACCAAATAGTTCAGAAAAAAAATGTGTCAATATTTGCCTCAATTGAGGTGAGCCAAGAGGATGGTGGCTCAGGATAGTCATTATGCTGTCTGAGCCTAATAATAATCGTTGCAACACAATAGTTTATGCAGAATGCAATGGAACGCAATCAGATGCCTCACATTTTTCTACGACCATCAACCATGATTTAATCGGGCCCAGTGTATTTTCAGTTTTTTGTATATGGATACTTTTAGAAACATAGAAATGTAGCAGCAGAAAAAGAGCATGTGGTTGATCGAGTCCGCCCTTTTTTTTGTTTTGTTTTTTTGGGGGTTTGTTAGCTTGTTTGTTCGAGTATAGATCTATGCTTGTCCCAAGCATGTCTGAAGCTATTTTGATTGGCCCACTACCTCTCCTGGAAGTTTATTCCAAGCATTAACTACTCTATCGGTACAAAAAATACTTTGAGATTAGTTTTGAACTTTCCTCTAGTTAGTGTAAGGTCATATCCCCATGTTCTTGATCTACGACTTGCATAAGCCAAATCACAGATAACGGATATGTGCAGAGGTACCCATAGAAGACTATTAGCTATCAAATCATATCATTCTAAAGGAGACAAGGCAACAAAAGATTACAACTGACTGGTTGGTGTGGTTGCAACGGTTAATTAAAAAGAACATGTCACCATTAAATAAGCACTAGATGCTTATCAGTTCAGTAGCATGTATTTCTCAAGCCCACCAACATCCTGATAAAAGTTACAATTTAAAAACGTAGATATATACCTGAATATCTGCCAGTTGGAGCTGACAACACAGTGCCATTTGTGTATTGAAATCCAAACCAGAGTTGTCAGCCATGCCTGCTGGACTGCAGAACTCTGCCCAACACCATCCCACTCCACATGCCATACAATGCTGCTGCCCTGCCTTCTAGGCGCATGCCCCACACTATGTGTGAGGAAATGGCTCTTGGAAGATGTAGTTCTGGGGGTGTGCTTACATCAATTAGAACTGAGATCTCAGCTGTTCCTGCAAGAATATTTAAGCTTGCGATGATGATGATGATGATAATGATGATGGAGTTTCATGATAATAATAGCTCTCATGAACCAGGTAGAAGATAAAATAATGCTGGGACGTGCTCTAGAAAGGAAGGGAATGAGAGGAAGATTTGGGGGTAAGGTTGGTTAATGTCTGGACATACACTTTAATTCCAAGGGCAGCTAGCTTACTACAGTCAAGTCCAAGCAGTGCTTGTTCGATATTTCAGATAGAAAGGGGAAAAATTAGAATCTCTGGCAGGGTTGCATCCTCACTCAATTCCTATCCCAGTGACACTTTGTGTGTTGGGGTGTGGAGTGGTGTCCTCAGGACAGGAAGCGAGGGTAAATCACCAAACAGGAACACAGACAACAATTACAACCTGACAAACATACCAAGCATTCATCACTCAAACTAAGCCCCAGGAATTTGAATTTCAAGTTTAATCACAGTCAAATCTTTTCTTTTTTTTTTTTTTTTTTGGTTTTGAGGGTGGCAAAAAGGTTAATACCTATATCAGGTTTTTACTGCTCAATATTACTGCGAAGTTGAAAAGCACTGTATTAATCAATATGTTCTATATATTCATGGTTTTCATGAGTGATTTGGCAGGCAGCTCTATTTTTCAAAATACAGACAAGGTAGAGAATAGAAGCACAAATCCACTTAAAATGTCCAGAATAAGATTTTATCTCAATTCACTCGAAAAACAAGCATTTTGGGGGGTTGCAAGTGCCCCCCTTCTTCAGGGCTATGAATAAATAGGTTTCAAACATATTTTAAGTGGAGCTCCACCCAAAAGGTGAAGTTCTGTTTTAAGGACTGCTCCCCTGCTCCGCATTAAGGATTGGCACCTTTGGGGTGCGGGGGGGGGGGGGGGGCGGGTACCCGAATATGACAGGTACTCGCTCTCACTTCCGGTCCGATTGCCTAGGCGACTGAAAGCGGAAGGTGTTCTCCCTCCCTCCCTGTACTCTTTTGGGAAATGTGACAGGTCCCAGAAGACTACAGAACCATTTATGGAGCGCAGCGCTACTTGCCCATGCGCAGTGCGTACCCGGCTGTGAGGATGCAGGCCTCCTGCAATACAGGATGGCCAGTGAAATGGGCTGTGGGGGATACACCGCAGGGCCGAGGGACAGGTAAGTGGCTGTTTTTTAAAAGTCAGCAGCTACAGTTTTATTTTTTGACAGGGTGTGTAGAACTCCACTTTAAGTTTGTGTGCAGCTTTTTTCCACTTGAGTTTAGCAGCACAAACTAAAAAATGGGAGGCCCTTCCAGCCTCCAAACAATCTTGAAATTTTCCTGGTGAATTTAGCTAGAATTCTATAGCAGACATTATAGGTGCTTCTCTTCTCCACCACAGCTGCAGGTTTCAGTTGCTGAAATTAGATTTCCAACAAACGTTCTATCCTACTGGTACCGGGAAATGAGGGAAAGGATCTTCAATGGACACACAGACTTCAATTAAAAAAACACTTCCATTGGGAATAACTTTAAATAAATCAGTTGTGGTTTGGCTGAACTGTTTAAAAGTTTGTAAATCTCTGCAAAATTATGCAGAATTTTTTAGGAAGATCCTGAAAGTCCTGCTGAGAAGATAATCAGGCCAAAAAAATAACCTTAAAAAATTGTTTCAGGGATACAAAGACATAAGTCAGCCACAGACAGCTGTAATCTCAGCTGGTTCAGCAGGAACTGGCTGAGATTTGAATCATGTATGGAAAGGCTGAATGTACCCAAGTTGATTGATCGATCAACTTGCATACAACCAGTGTGCCGTATTTTACATGTGATTATTGCTAGCGTCTGTTGTAACAATTAGGTGAACAGTGCAATAAAAATATGTATGTATAATAACAATAAACATGAAATAAAAAGTATAACAGAAAAGTGGATGTAATTGACAAAAGAAAATATATTTATATTGTGTTGCATCATCTGACCTGTCCTCGCATCCCCATTGGTTGCCCTCTTGGTCCAGACTTCTGTTCATTCCACGCTGGTTACGGCGCTGGTCATGGTGTCCCTCGCTGACAGCTTACTCCAAATCCCACTGCCAGGACCTGGGCTTCACCAGATACTAATACTACCGGCCTTTGCACCGGCCCTCTTGAGGATATGATCCAATGCCTGTATACCCTTTTTTACTTGAGTAGCTATTTGGCTATATTCCAAATAAACATTTAATACATACTGCACCTAGGTTGGCGCCCCTTGTGTCTTCTTATATTTCTACAGAGCCTGCTTCACCCTATGGGGAGCTGCTACTGTTAGTGCTTAAAACTATGGACTATACAGACTTGTTTTTATTTCATATTTTTAACCATTAATACTTTTGTTGCAGTGTCACTGTGCCATTGCCTTCTCTTAGCGCCAATTATTTACATTGAGGGCAAGTGTGCCTGGAGGGGGATAACCCCTCCTTAAAAAGGTACAGGGATGCATATGACGCCCAGCAATAACACAATGGCATCGAAGGCATGCAGTGCGTCCCTGCACCCAATTCAACCAAATGTACAAAAATAAAAAAAAAGTGGCAACCACCCCAAACTATAACTAGCCCTTGCAGCAAGGTGCACATGGAAGGACAACGAAAACTGCAAACAAACAAAAGATTTCCCAACAACACTTACCAGCCATCCTGCAAAACAACCGAATTGCCCTGTCTAACAGTTTTTGTTAAAAACAGCGGGTTTTGTTAGCACACATTTGCAAATATATGCGTAAGCCGCACTGCCCACGTCAAGGGCCCTCTGTATATACTCCTGACACTATATATGTCCTGACACAATCCAAATTTGAATCAAAACCTCCCACTCCCCCTCTAGAGCATTTCTCTTTTCTAGTGATGAACAGTTTTTATCACTCCCAATAACATCATCATCAGGGTTATATATCTCTTGCAGGGATACAGTAGCTGCTGAGCGGTCAGTTCCTGCCAAGGTAGGGATGCAACCCAGAGCTACATTTCCCAAAAGACTGCCAACAAACTTAAGATTTCCTGAGTTAAGTTGCATAAGTTGTTAAGTTGTGTGGTGGGAGTCTGAGTAATGAAGACTGCTTACCTTGTTCATTTTCTCACGGATTAGATGTTTTGGGATTTTATGCTTTGAGAATCAAGGCATTAGCATTGTTTTGATGGGAAAGAAATTAGTGTATACATGTGGAAGGGAAAAGAAAAGTATGGAGGATAGGTGGAATTCTGTAGTCCAGCAGACAGGGCTGATAAATTAGGAGCACACTGGAGTTTTGGCAGATTAAGCACTTATCTAGCACCATAGATCTTTGAACATTGAACTGGCGGCCACTTAATTCTGAAGTACCATTTTTAGACCCTTGGACAGCTGCTCATTTGAGTCCAGTGATAGATTACACAGCACGTAAAATGAAAAAGAAACTGGTAACGAAGGAATGTCACGAGCCAAGACTGAAGTGGTTAAAAAGCATTTACTTTAAATGTTTTGCAATCGGATAAAACATGATAAATGTGTATGCATTTTGATGAAATATATATATTTTTGTTCCTGACATATTATGTATCTTTACTATGATTAGAGATGAGCGAATCGAAGTAGGCGAAGTGGAATTCGTTTCGAATATTAGGAAAATTTCGATTCGCGTTGAATCCGAAAATAAGCAGACTTCGGATGCGCGAATCGAAATTGTTCCTAAAATGGCGGCGACATGTGCGGCGACGGAGCGGGGATGTCTGGGAAGGCGCGCAGACAAGGCGCGCTGACCCATAATGCATTCATTCATGACATGTGATCGCATTAGCCAATCAGCAGCCAGCCAGCCAGCACAGTGTAATGGTCGAGCTATAAATGGCGGCCATTTTAGAATTCTCCATTTGCCTCCAGTCATTCAACAGAGGCAGACCTGGCTGTATTCAGGGAGAGAGTTAGGGACAGAGAAACGTTAGTTAGGGCCACAGAATCGTTACTTAGGGCCACAGAATCGTTAGTTAGGGCCACAGAAACGTTACTCAGGGACAGACAGAAATGTTACTGAGGGACACAGATTTGTTACTGAGGGCCACAGAATCGTTACTTAGGGCCACAGAAACGTTACTTAGGGCCACAGAAACGTTACTTAGGGACAGACACAGAATTGTTACTCAGGGACAGACACAGAATTGTTACTGAGGGACACAGATTTGTTACTGAGGGCCACAGAATCGTTAGTTAGGGCCACAGAAACGTTACTTAGGGCCACAGAATCGTTACTTAGGGCCACAGAATCGTTACTTAGGGCCACAGAATCGTTACTTAGGGCCACAGAAACGTTACTTAGGGACACAGAATTGTTACTCAGGGACAGACACAGAATTCTTACTCAGGGACACAGAATTGTTACTCAGGGACAGACACAGAATTGTTACTCAGGGACAGACACAGAATTGTTACTCAGGGACACAGAATCGTTGAATTAAAGAGTATGTCAGACAACATGCAGAGGAGTGGCAGAGGAGGCAATGTTTTAGGAGCGAGCAGACGTGGCAGCAGAGGAAGGGGTCGAGGCAGCACTATTCGCAGCCAGAGGCCAGTGCTCCCGTTGTCATCCAGTACAGTGAGGAAGAGCTAACAGAGGGCGGTCAGGAACGGGGGGAGACATCCGCCTCTTCAGCAGCCAGGCGAAGAAGTAGTGGCGAGGAGAGTGGCTCGGTAGCCGGTCTAGAGACAGGTCTGTCTCCTGACCCACACGCAGCCGAGGGGGCTAGTAGTGAGGCGGAGACCCTAATTGATGATGATGAGGCTGATCGCACTTGGCAGCCTCGTCGTCATCAGGCTATTGCTTCCGCATCATCAGGAGAAGAGGGTGGCAGCTTGGCAGCGAGCAAAACAGTCGGTGGGTTGTCTCCATCGCCACACTCTGCCATGTGCCACTTTCAGGTCTCCTCACACACTGCTGGTGTGTTCCATTTTTTGTCATAGGGTGCTGGCAGATTACGGGCCTCCCATAGCTGCTGCCAGGCCCCTAATCTGCCATGGGCCCCTGTACCGCCTCCTCATGCTGCTGCCAGGTCCACAGTGTCTCATGCCATGTGCCACTTTCAGGTCTCCTCACACTGCTGGTGTGTTCCATTTTTTATCATAGGGTGCTGGCAGATTACTGGCCTCCCATAGCTGCTGCCAGGCCCCTAATCTGCCATGGGCCCCTATACTGCCTCCTCATGCTGCTGCCAGGTCCAGAGTCTCTCATGGGTCCCTGTACGGCCTCCCATTGCTGCTGTCTCCATCGCCACACTCTGCCATGTGCCACTTTCAGGTCTCCTCACACACTGCTGGTGTGTTCCATTTTTTGACATAGGGTGCTGGCAGATTACGGGCCTCCCATAGCTGCTGCCAGGCCCCTAATCTGCCATGGGCCCCTGTACCGCCTCCTCATGCTGCTGCCAGGTCCACAGTGTCTCATGCCATGTGCCACTTTCAGGTCTCCTCACACTGCTGGTGTGTTCAATTTTTTGTCATAGGGTGCTGGCAGATTACGGGCATCCCATAGCTGCTGCCAGGCCCCTAATCTGCCATGGGCCCCTATACCGCCTCCTCATGCTGCTGCGAAGTCCAGAGTCTCTCATGGGTCCCTGTACGGCCTCCCATTGCTGCTGTCTCCATCGCCACACTCTGCCATGTGCCACTTTCAGGTCTCCTCACACACTGCTGGTGTGTTCCATTTTTTGTCATAGGGTGCTGGCAGATTACGGGCCTCCCATAGCTGCTGCCAGGCCCCTAATCTGCCATGGGCCCCTGTACCGCCTCCTCATGCTGCTGCCAGGTCCAGGCGAACGTAGTCACACAGGGGAGGAACTTCTCAGTGTAATGAACAGAGAAATCGACAGATGGCTGTCTCCGCGCAAACTGAAAATCGGAACCATGTTGACCGACAACGGAAAGAACATGGTGTCTGCTCTGCGTCAAGGAAGGTTGTGCCATGCGCCATGCATGGCTCACGTGTTCAATCTGGTTGTCAAGCGGTTCCTAAAATCCTCCATCCCACTGCAAGACATCCTTAAAATGTCACGTAAACCTTGCATGCATTTCAGCCATTCCTACACCGCAAAGCACACCCTCCTTGAGCTGCAGCGGCAGAACGGAATTCCACAGCATCGCCTGATCTGCGACGTTGCAACAAGGTGGAATTCAACCCTACACATGGTAGACCGCCTTTACGAACAGCGAAAGGCCATCACCGATTTCATGATGTTACAAGCGGATAAAGGTACTCCCCTGTGTAACTTCGATGTCAGCCATTGGCAGCTCATGCGTGACACCTGCCGCTTGCTCAGGCCCTTTGAGGAGGCCACGCTATTCGTGAGTCGGCAGGACTATGGGATGAACGACGTCATTCCTCTGTTGCACGTCCTGGAACAAATGCTGTTAACAATGGCTGGTCAGGGTGCGGTAGATGTGGCGCACAGATCTCAACGCCACATGACCCCTGTGGGGGCAGAACAGGAAGAAGAGGAGGAGGTAGAGGAGGACATTTGTGCTCAGGAATTATTGAGTGAAATGGGTGGTTTTTCCACTCAGCGGACAGGAGTGGAGGAGCAGGAGCATCTGGTAGAGGAGGAGGAGGAGGAGACAGAGGACCCAGACGCACCGTGGCAGTATGCTGTGGAGATGGAGGCAGGGAGTCCCTCGCATTCCTTGGCACAAATGGCCCATAGCATGCTCGGTTGCTTGCATAGCGACAGCCGAATAATAACCATCAGACAGAGGGATGACTTTTGGCTGTCCACCTTGTTGGACCCTCGCTACCGTTCAAAAATGGTGGCCTTTTTCACACCTGCTGAGAGGGAGGCCAAAATAACGTACTATAAAAACCACCTATGTAGTCAGTTGGTCTCTGCCTTTGTGCGCCAACGTCCATCCTCAGACACTGTGGGCCCTGTGCGCTCGCGTTCCGCTGCCATGGCAGCAGGGGAGGGGTGGGGTGGTAGGAGCAGTGGCAGCTTCACCAGCAGCGGCTGCCTCAGTCTGCAGTCGATGATGAGTAGCTTTCTTCACCAGCGCAGTGAGGAAACTAGTAACCAGCCGCAGCAGCAGCAGCATCAGGTGGACCTGGAGCAGGACCTCAAACAACAGGCTTGGGCCTACTTGGACAGCACCCTTCCAACCGAGGTAGACAATCCCCTTGACTACTGGGCAACGAAACTTGACCTTTGGCCCCAACTAGCTGAATTTGCCCTTGAAAGGCTGTCATGCCCGGCCAGTAGCGTGGCATCGGAGCACGTGTTTAGTGCGGCAGGAGGTATTGTAACTCCGCGGAGGACACGACTGTCCACCCAAAGTGTGGAGAGACTCACGTTTGTGAAAATGAATCAGGCGTGGATTAGTCTGGATTTCAAACCACCAGTTCCTGACAACTGACTAAATCCGCCATGAATCATGCCCCTGCCATGTGCCACTTTCAGGTCTCCTCACACTGCTGGTGTGTTCAATTTTTTGTCATAGGGTGCTGGCAGATTACGGGCCTCCCATTGCTGCTGCCAGGCCCCTAATCTGCCATGGGCCCCTGTACCGCCTCCTCATGCTGCTGCCAGGTCCAGAGTCTCTCATGGGTCCCTGTACGGCCTCCCATTGCTGCTGTCTCCATCGCCACACTCTGCCATGTGCCACTTTCAGGTCTCCTCACACACTGCTGGTGTGTTCCATTTTTTGTCATAGGGTGCTGGCAGATTACGGGCCTCCCATAGCTGCTGCCAGGCCCCTAATCTGCCATGGGCCCCTGTACCGCCTCCCCATGCTGCTGCCAGGTCCACAGTGTCTCATGCCATGTGCCACTTTCAGGTCTCCTCACACTGCTGGTGTGTTCCATTTTTTGTCATAGGGTGCTGGCAGATTACGGGCCTCCCATTGCTGCTGCCAGGCCCCTAATCTGCCATGGGCCCCTATACCGCCTCCTCATGCTGCTGCCAGGTCCACAGTGTCTCATGGGTCCCTGTACGGCCTCCCATTGCTGCTGTCTCCATCGCGACACTCTGCCATGTGCCACTTTCAGGTCTCCTCACACACTGCTGGTGTGTTCCATTTTTTGTCATAGGGTGCTGGCAGATTACGGGCCTCCCATAGCTGCTGCCAGGCCCCTAATCTGCCATGGGCCCCTGTACCGCCTCCTCATGCTGCTGCCAGGTCCACAGTGTCTCATGCCATGTGCCACTTTCAGGTCTCCTCACACACTGCTGGTGTGTTCTATTTTTTGTCATAGGGTGCTGGCAGATTACGGGCCTCCCATAGCTGCTGCCAGGCCCCTTATCTGCCATGGGCCCCTGTACCGCCTCCTCATGCTGCTGCCAGGTCCAGAGTCTCTCATGGGTCCCTGTACGGCCTCCCATTGCTGCTGTCTCCATCGCCACACTCTGCCATTTGCCACTTTCAGGTCTCCTCACACACTGCTGGTGTGTTCCATTTTTTGTCATAGGGTGCTGGCAGATTACGGGCCTCCCATTGCTGCTGCCAGGCCCGTAATCTGCCATGGGCCCCGTACCAACTCCTCATGCTGCTGCCAGGCCCGTAATCTGTCATGGGCCCCTGTTGTCGCTTGTTGGAATATTCCGCTCGTTCAGATGCTCCTTCTCCTGCTACTCCTCTTCACGGATTCCGTCAGCAGTCTTTCTTGGAATCCGTTTCCAAGAGACAACAGTTTGCGAGCACGCACCCGACGGTGCAGAAGCTGAACGTCCTGCTGTCCAAGTTGCTGCTGCCAGGCTCGTAATCTGTCATGCGCCCCTGTACCGCCTCCTCATGCTGCTGCCAGGTCCAGAGTGTGTCATGGGTCCCTGTACGGCCTCCCATTGCTGCTGCCAGGCCCGTAATCTGCCATGGGCCCCCGTACCAACTCCTCATGCTGCTGCCAGGCCCGTAATCTGTCATGGGCCCCTGTACCGCCTCCTCATGCTGCTGCCAGGTCCAGAGTGTGTCATGGGTCCCTGTACGGCCTCCCATTGCTGCTGTCTCCATCGCCACACTCTGCCATGTGCCACTTTCAGGTCTCCTCACACTGCTGGTGGTTTCCATTTTTGTCATTGGGTGCTGTATGGCCTCCCATTGCTGCTGCCTCCACCGCCACACTGTGGCTCCACACTCTGGTTTTGGCCCCGTGACTGCCCAAATGAGTGAAGTGTGCGGTGATTCTAAGATCGACGGCACTCATCTGCATGTCATACTGACTGTCAGTATTATTTCTCTTCCCCAGCAGACTCCAAGGGCATTTAAATTAAAGGTACAGTGTTCTGCACTAATATAAAGGCTCTCTGAAGCCTAGAAACACCCTTTTATAAGTTAAATTCGCAGCGAATATATTCGACTCAAATCGAAATTTTTCCACGAATTCGCCGAATCAGTCGAATCGAATTTTTGAATACTTCGCTCATCTCTAACTATGATCACAGGGGGGAGTGGCAAGCCCTCTACATGACAATATATAGGGAGTGACAGGTACTCTTTTTGCAGACGTGTGGTTTATTATTTCTCCTCACTTCCAGGAGTGTCCCACTAGCATCAGCAAGGGCCTGGCAGCAGTTAGGAAATCCTTAAACGATCTGCAAAGACTGTCAGTACAGATTCCCTGGCCACTGACAGGACCTTTGTCGATGTCAGGGGCCAAGGATAACTGTGGAACAAACAGTATTTGACACTCCCAGAAGTGTCGGAGGTGCCTGAAAAAATAAAGCCTATTTCCAGCAAGGTGGGGGAGCGATATTAAAAAAAAAAAAAAAACCCAGCCTAACCCATAGGTAGGCAAAAACCTTTTCTCAGTATGTTTATCTAGTCAGAAATGGAATGGTGACTGGTTCTCTTCAAGCACCGTGCTTAGGTTTCATTTCATTATTGTCTTACAATCAGTTTAAGTTCTATCTTATATTATATAACACATTAAAAAAAAAAAAATGATCCTCCGGCAGCTGTGTTTAGTTTCCCTCCCAGGTGGTCTTCCAAAGGATGCAAAACAAGTATTCCACAAGGGAGAACACCGTACGTGAGAAGAAATCCTGATATTTATAGATCATGATTCATTGCACATATTAAAATTAAAATATTTGTAAAGGCCAGCTTACTAAAAATGATTTGTTGGAGTCTTCCAAGTTCTTCCTTAGCATGATGCTATTATGGTGATATTAAACCCTCAGTTTTTTTAAGAATTTTCATCTGCTGGTTAAATCTTACTGCATATGTTTTTATATTTTAATCCTTGCCAATGTTGCAGTTTAGGCTGATGCCATGACTGCTATCCCAGGTTTCCTGTTTCTCGGTGGCTCCTTTCTCTTGCAGCATCCTATGGAGCCACCCTTGCATGCAAGGACTAAAAAAGGTGTCTCCCTACACTGTATGCATCAATAGAAGCACACAGCCATGTAGTCTAGGATCACAAGGCACTTCCATGCTCTTCCTATCTTCTCACCTCTCCCTATTCCAAATTAAGAGACTGACTTGAGACTGTACTGTCCGTTGTTAATTCTATCTTGTGAAGAGCAAAAGTTCACAGAAACAGCTCTACAAGAGCAGGAGCCAGTTGCATTGGCATTTGTAAGCTGCAAGGGCTTGCATAAGAATTTTAACAAATAGTTCATGGGGACTGTGTTACACTAAAAATGCTGAGGGGTTAATACTGCCTTTAAATTCAGAAATTCTCTTTTACCTTGTAAACAACTGATGGAGACAATCATTTTCCTTATTATTGCTCACTAACCTATAAGAATGGATCCCATGCCTGGTATAGGTATGGTTTTACCTTGACTAACCGAATGCTACAGGAATGTCATTACTATGAACTGACCAACTAGACTAGAGGAATGTATCTCCCTTACAAGGTAATGCTACTTTCCAGGAGTTATGATTGGTTATTACTACCAATTAGTCCTGAATATACCACAGTCAAAACTTGGAATAAGTTAGTATCTCACCAGGGCTACGACACACACGCGTCTGGTTTGATCATCTTGCATGTCATAAAATGGGTGGGACTCCTTGGCGAAAGGCATCTATAGCTACGTTTTCTTGTTATATTTTTACAATATTATTTCATCTCCATCTGTTACTTAATTAAATGTTATATACAGTTTTATTTTACCTGCAAGTGTTTTATGATCTCTCTTTGCACATGGATGGGTATCTACAGTACAGGTACAGCTCTTTGCTCTTAGTGCTTTGCTTTTTGACCAGTTTCATCAAGTAGAACAATCCTGATGCAGGTTGTCATTTATACTTATTTTACAACATTTCTACCAATCTGGTAAACATGAGATTGTGATATACATACTGCTCTTCTTGTACAAGAGGACTTCAAAGCAATTTGACTCGTAGTTCTCAAACGTCTGCCTAACTTTTTCTATTGTCTTCTTGTCCGTCAGTTCGCCATACATAAAACTGCAAAACAAAGGAATATTTCACTTAGAAAGAACAAGTTTGTTTTTTCATTTTCTCCAAGATTTTAGAGAATAAAGATGAAGCAGATGAGGACCTACATCAGTACCGCGTTTAAAAACCTGATTTGGTTTGAACACCTCTCTGTAAATGACTAGAGTATTTAAACAGCAATTAGACACCTTCTATGATGGTAATAAAGACTGAATTAACACCATGGAGTTTAGTAGACATACCAGGGAAAGCATATACAGTATATACAAGTGAGGTACATATATATATATACATACACACACACACACACACAGTATATACACACAAAGAATCACCCTTAGCATTAGCATGCACATATATGGCTATAGTTACTCTGGTCTCCACGTGACAGGCTTTGACATGGAAGTCGATCGCTAAACCACCAATCGCTGTATTATTGGAGCTAGGAGGAGTGAAATGGTGTGTTTCTACAGCTCTAGTTTAAAGTTTGACTTAATCTCCCTATAATATATGTAAATCATGAATTTAAATTTCTTTTTTTTTTTTTTTTTAAACTTCCATCTTTCAGACATGTGCAGGCGAGTCATCTTACGATTTTCCTCTTCTGCAGCAGTGCCTGCTCTTTGATGCAGAACTGATGACGTCAGCCGAGCTCTCTGCATCATTCCACTATCAGTCCTGGGTGCTGCGGTGGTGTTCCTCGGAGGTCTATATTACCTTGCACTCATAGTATGTCCTCAGCTCAACTTAAAATTGAAACTCAAAAGGAAGTTCTGCTTTAACAGCCTCTTACCCCTGCTCCCCATTAATGGTTGGCACCTTTGGATACCCGATTCTGATAGGTACCCGGTCCCACTTCCACTGCGATCGCCTAGGCATTCTGAAGCAGAAGTTGTCCTCCCTCCCTGTAGTCTTCTGGGAAATGTGACAGGTCCCAAAAGACTATGGGACCATTCACAAGACTCAGCGTTACTCGCCCATGTGTAGTGGGCAACCGGTTGCGAAGCTGCAAGCTGTCACAGCCGGGTGCCCACACTGAAGATGCCCGTGCCAGGAAGAGTGGACTTCTGAGGTGAGGACACCGCGGGGTTGAGGGACAGGTGAGTGTCTGTTTTTTTAAAAGTCAGCAACTACAATTTTTTTAAAAATACATTTTTAAAGTGATTCTAAAAGGTTGTAATAAACAAAACAAAAACAAAAAAAAAAACCCCAAAAAACAAACATGCCCTACAGTATTTACCTGCTCTGTGCAATGATTTTGTACAGAGCTGCCCAATCCTCTTCTTTTTGGGTCCCTTGCCGGCAGTGCTGGCTCCTCTCCCCTTCGAGTGTCCCCAATAGTAAGAATCTTGCTATGGAGGCACTCCAGAGCCCTGCTCCTGCAAATGGACATTGTCCATTCACATACAGAACATGAGTTGGTTCTGCCCCCTGCTCTCTCCTTATTTGCTCACTGGCAGTGATTGACAGCAGCAGGAGCCAATGAGGGACCCCGGAGAGCCATAGCTCTCATGCACATTGCTGGATGGAGATGGGACTCATTTAAAGTATAGGGGGCTGAGGGGGGAGCTGCATCCAGGTGGTTTCTGTACCTTACTGCACAGAATCTGTTAAAGCAAAAAACCTGCCTTTGCCTTTACATTTTGTACTACATGTGGTTCTAAAGGACATACCCCTGCCATGCCCCCCACCCCCGTAACATGGACTATGAAAAAAATATCTAAAAGAAAGATTGATCAAAGCAGAACTAAAAGGCAAAACCTTCCTCTCCACCGCCTCCCCCCCCCCCCCCCCAAGTAGGAAAGGGTTATAACCATTGTCATTAGGATATTTCCCTTTACTTCTTGTCCCATAACCAAAACAAAAAGTGTCCTTATTGAAAGATTTAATCTCTATTCCTGTTCTTGTGACAATTGTTCACCTTTAATTATACTTTAATCCTACGCATTCATTTGTCATCAATATTTTTTCTTTACACCGACCACGTAAAGTAACACACTCAATAATAAAGAGGATGAACACTATTTATTGGAGCATAAACTTTTGTTTGTTAAACACTACATTCTTATATGCTAAATATCCCATTCCTCTGAAATGCGATCTGAATGTGGATCTTGCTTTAGAGTCTTCGAACAGGTGGTTAGGAAGCGATGTGATGCTTCCTCCCTGCCCATTTTAACATTTTTGTAACATGCTGCAACTACATGCACTGCATGCGGTTGAGAGGCATTTGGCTGAGTATGTCACGTTCGGTGGGCAGCCCGCTACATGTCAAGTACACTTTGCCACTGGTAAGAAGCAAACCATCACGACCTCAGCATGTAAACACCCCCGTCTGCTGCCTATTGCAGTTTAAAGTGTTACTAAACCCAGGCCCTGCATTCACTATATCTGGTCTCCCACAGTACACACAACATGGAAATGCAGTTATTTTAGTAAATATAAACTGCTAAATACTTTTTTTCATGAACAGTATATAGCAGTCATGTGACTTCTATCAGTGTCCAGCAGAGCACAGGTTAAAGCTTGTAGGAGGAGTTTTCATTCTCTCTTGATTGTCCTATGAGGCTGCAGGACCCCTGACCCTCTGCTTGGACAGTGCTGACTGGCCCTGTGCTGATCACGTGCACTCTCCCAAGAAAGGAAAAACTCTCTAGCAAAACACACCAAACTGAGCATGTGCAGCTTGCCCCCAAGGCCCTGTTCTATCAGCAGATGGACTGGGGACAGTAGAAGAAGGGGAGGATCAGAGAATACAGGATCAAACATCCTATTTGCACAATGTAGAGGATTAACCCCTTAGGTTCCACAGTGAGTGTAACAAGCATGTTTTACTGCATATACAGACTGATTTTATTGTTGTGCGTTTAGTAACACTAAGGGGGGGGGGGGGGTTGGCAAATGGCAAAAACACATCTCAACCGCACGTTTCAATGAAGCCTTATAAAGTTCTATACAGCAGAACAAAAAGGAAGGACCACTGAGGAGCAAATAGGGACAGAGGAATTTAGTACTAAAAAAGGGACATTTGGAAACGATGAAAGTATAATAGATTCATCACTAAAATACAATCTCTATGTATAACTGGGAACAAAAAAGAACCGCTGTGTTGCCCAAATGAACCAATTGGCTTTCCTTTTGCCATGTTCTGCCTACCAGGTAGAAGGCGCTCCAACAATACTTATGTCCTTTGAACACGCTTCTACTGTTTACTATGGCTTGCAGTTTACACTTGTGGTGTGCGTTTCAGAGGTTTGGTTAATGAATCCCCAGCCGTTCATGTTTACATATCTGATGTTTGTGTCTTGATTGTTGGGCACTGGGAACATTTCATGCAACTGTACAAGTTAATTGGGTATCGCATTTGTGCTTCAGGACATAATGTTTACATGAGAGCGTTTATTCTCTTATCTAAAGTAATGCTATGTATAATTGATATTGATTTTGCACTTCAGTAATACAAACACAGTTTCTCCACATTTATAATGAATGTATGTAACCAAAGCATAACATGAAATACTATAGAGCTAATCAGGAGTGATGTTTTTATTACCTATAATGTAAAACAAATAGTAGAAGCTTTAGTCTGAAAGTCTGTTCCGCCCAAAACTGATATTCAGCACGGTGACAGCAATTTAAAGCCCGACTCCAGGTTTGAAAGAAAAAAAAAATATATATCCCCACACAAGTTAAAAGTAGTTGTAGCCCTTCCTAATAACAAAATTGTATGTAAACAGATAAAATCAAGCATGAAGGGCAGCACAGTGGCTAAGTGGTTAGCACTTCAGCCTGGCAGTAATAGGGTCCTTTGAATCCCAACCATGGCACTACCTGCCTGGAGTCTGCATGTTCTCCCTGTGCCTGCATGAGTTTCCTCCGGGTACTCCAGTTTCCTCCCACACTCCAAATATATGCTGGTAGGTTCATTGGCTCCCGTCTAAATTGGCCCGAGTATTTGTGTGTATGAATGCGAGTTAGGGATCTTAGACTGTACGCCCCTCGAGGACCAGGACTGATGTGAATGTACAATATATAGGTAAAGTGCTGTGTAAATTGACAGAGCTGTACAAGTACCTGAAATAAACAAAGAGGCAGTGATCTTTGGTTTTTTTTCATTTACAGTTTTTCCATCTTCCGAACTGCATGGCACATGATTGCTCTCAGATTCACAGTAATGCACGGCCCTGCCAAGGGGCATGTTCACTGTCTGAGTATTTATGTCAGAGCAGAAAATTACATTGACCTGAGCTTCTGTGTTTCCATGCCAATGAAACACAATTAGACGGGCAACAAGCATCACTTCCTCCACTTTCCCCATCCGAGAGCAGGGATGGGAGGGGCTTAGCACTGACTACAGAAGATACAGATGCACTGTGCAATAACACAGCATGCCTGTATCTTTACCAAAATGACAGAAGACAAACTGACCACAGTAGTATGGTTTGACTACCATGCTACCGTGGTCAGTTTACTTGCGCGTTCACTGTCGGGGCATTTACATTAGAGCCAGAAATTACGTTGACACAAGCTTCTGTGTTTCCATGCCATTTAGAACACAATTAAACCAGGCAGAAAGCATCACTTCCCCCACTTTCTCTCTCCGAGAGCAGGGTTGGGCGGGGCTTAGCACGGACTGTGGAAGATACAGGCGCACTGTGCAAGAACACAGCATGCCTGTTACTTTACTGAGATGAGAGAAGACAAACTGACCACAATAGCATGGATCGACTACCATGCTATCGTGGTCAGTTTACTTGTACGAGGAGTTGCACAGACAGGATTTACCAGGTATATTAGATCATCGGCAGCCAGAAAAAACAACACAGACACGAGAAATTACATTCAAATAACTTAAGGTAGAACTTTAGGCAAAAAAATTTTTTTTATTCATTTTGAATAGTGTAAGGAAGGGTTATAACCCCATTTCAGATTTTTTTTTTTCGCCATCTGTGTCTCATTGTGGAGATTTCCCTTCACTTCTTGTCCCATAGCAAAACAGTAAATAAGAGAAAATCATTTCATTGGACTAGCATCCCCATTGGAGAATTTCCCAACTGTTACTTTTCTGGGGACAACACGAAATTTGGGATTTTCTTTTACTTTCACTTTCAATGATAATGGTAAACAGGACAAATAGAGAGGATGAATCTCCTTAATGGAGGCACAGACAGCAACAAAAACTGACAGGTGTTTAATTCCTCTCCACTCTATCCAAAAGGAAAAAAAAAAAAAACACTTTAAAGTGGTTTTAAAGGAAACACATTTTTATCTTAATGTATTCCCTGCTTGAAAGTAAAAAATGTCCCTGTAGTTGTATCACCCCCCCCCACCCACACACACACACACACACACACCTCCCTAAATACCGAGACTCAATCCAGCACTGTACCCATCTGCAACAGCTCTCCATTTCTCTCTGATCTCACAGGACACAGAGGCAGCAATTGGCTCCTGCTGTTGTCAATCAAATCCTGTGAGCTGTAAGAAGGGGCAGGGCCGAGCCACGCTGCTTGTCTATGGACGCCCACAGCCCGGCTCAGGAGAAGGCCCACACAGGTGCCCCCATAGCACACATCTTGCTATGGAGGCACATGCAGGGAAGGAGGAGCAGAGATCGCCAGCAGGGGACCCCAGAAGAGGAGATACAGGGACTGCTCTGTACAATGGTAACCTGTTTATTATTTTGGAAAAAAAAAAACATTGGAATCACTTTACAATAAAAATAAAATCAGGTCTTGCTGCAGTATTCACCTCTCCTTTACTTTTCCCCCAAATAATTACTGCTCTGCAATCAACAGCAAGGCCTCTTCCTGGCTGGATGATGATTAGTGTCATTAAACCTATGCCCTGTGAGCCCAGAGCATAATGAACACAGCACTTGGGACAAACAGGAAAATTAAGCATGCCCTTGCATGGTTCTGTATTCAGCAGTATGCACAACCCACCCACTAACCAACAAATTAAGATGACGAGGACAAGAACAAGACAAGAAGAAAAACCTGAAAAAAAAAAAAAAAAAAAAAAAAAGAAGGAGGTAGGAACATAGCTCCCAACTGTCGCTGATTTCGAGGGACTGTCGCTCAGTTGAAACAAACTCCCTCTGTCCCTCATTCCTCCATTGTCCCTCATTTTGGTCTTATCTATATAGGATCTATATAAAATTCACTATCAAAAAGTGGTTTACAGTGCTAAAACATTCATTCAATTTCTAAATGGCTGTATCTGGAAATCTCAAAAGCCAATATAAAAGAATAATAGTGATAAAAAAAGCACTTGTGAGTTTCTCCAATCTTTTTTTGAATAATTCTCCTTTAAGAGGAGTGTGGCAGGGTGTGTATCCTATGCTTACATATTTTTGCTAATAGGTGTCCCTTTTATCTGTCTCAGAAAGTTGGGAGGTACACTATATTGCCAAAAGTATTGGGCTAGCCCTCCAAATCATTGGATTCAGGTGTTCCAATCACCTCCATGGCCACAGGTGTATAAAACCATCACAAAGGCATGCAGACTGCTTCTACAAACATTTGTGAAACAATGGGTCGCTCTCAGGAACTCAGTGAATTCAAGTGTGGTACGATAATAGGTTGACACCTGTCCAATAAGTCCATCCGTGAAATTTGCTACTAAATATTCCACGCTCAACTGTTAATGGTATTATAACAAAGTGGAAGCAACTGGGAACAGCAGCAACTCAGCCACGAAGTGAAAGGCCACGTAAAATGACAGAGCGGGGTCAGCGCATGCTGAAGCGCACAGTGCGCAGAAGTCTCCAACTGTCTGCAGAGTCAATAAAGACCTATTAAACCTTGTGTGGCCTTCAGATTAGCACAACAGTGCATAGAGAGCTTCATGGAATGGGTTTCCATGGCCGAGCAGCTGCATCCAAGCCTTACATCACCAAGTGCAATGCAAAGTGTCAGATGCAGTGGTGTAAAGCACACTGCCACTGGACTCTAGAGCAGTGGAGACATGTTCTCTGGAGTGATGAATCACGCTTCTCTGTCTGGCAATCTGATGGACATGTCTGGATTTGGTGGTTGCCAGGAGAATGGTACTTGCCTGACTGCATTGTGCCAAGTGTAAAGTTTGGTGGAGGGGGGATTATGGTGTGGGGTTGTTTTTCAGGGGTTGGGTTGGCCCCATAGTTCCAGTGGAGGGAACTCTTAAGGCATCAGCATACCAAGACATTTTGGACAATTTCATGCTCCCAACTTTGTGGGAACAGTTTGGGGATGGCCCCTTCCTGTTCCAACATGACTGCACACCAGTGGACAAATCAAGGTCCATAAAAGACATGGATAAGCAAGTTTGGGGTGAAGAAACTTGACTGGCCTGCACAGAGTCCTGACCTCAACCCGATAGAACACCTTTGGGATGAATTAGAGTGGAGACTGCGATCCAGGCCTTCTCGTCCGACATCAGTGCCTGACCTCACAAATACTCTTCTGGAAGAATGGTCAAACATTCCCATAGACACCCTCCTAAACCTTGTGGACAGCCTTCCCAGAAGAGTTGAAGCTGCTATAGCTGCAAAAGGTGGGCCAACTCAATATTAAACCCTACGGACTAAGACAGGCAGGCATTCCAATACTTTTGGCAATATAGTGTATATACATATAGATTTAAAGAAAAAAAAAGAAGGATGGGGCAAGAAACAATAATTATTACCATTATGGCCATGTAAGAAATTCAACTTACTGGCATATATGCATGAGTCCTATTGTTCTAACTAAAATACAACTCAGTTTAGGTGTTGTTGACAGGCCAGGGCAAAGAAGACTTAAACCTATAGGTGGCAGAGACAACTATTTTAAAGGAAAATCCTAGAGAACTGTAGTCACACTGAACTAATAAACTTAAAGTAGGTCTTTGGCCAAGCTACAGACAGTAAAATACTTATAATATTAACAAGCAGTAAGAGTTTAAAGCAAGTCATCACTGACCTCTGCGGCTGCAGGCGCATTAGAGTAATTCATCTGCAAAGCTCACAACAGAAGCACTGAAGTTCTTTAGGCTAAAGTTTAGGCCTGATTTTTATAGTATAGTTACATTGCTTGGACAAATGCAAGTATGCCTATCTCATACATGACTGATGCCTGTGAAAGCTGCAAATCACAGTATTAGTCGCTGCTGCTACAGTCACGGTTTCTCAATAGGGATGCTGCAGCACCCTGGGGTGCCGTGAAGAGTCCCCAAGGGTGCCACAAGATAATGACCAAAAATTCCTCCATCTAAGCAGTAATCTTAGGTGCCAGTCCGCTGTCTCAAACATGCATGTAGCTGCCTCAGGCAATCAGAAAGATGTACAGGCCTCCCGACTGTTTCCTGCCAACCGATGACATCATCATCGGTTGCTAAGGGGCTGGTCGGGAGCCCACACAGCTTTCTGGGATGTGATACTTCCTGCTTTCCTGTCGGTGTAGCTGGGGAGGCAAATGCAGGTGTCTGAGAGGGGTGAAGAAACCATGAGGAGGCTATGCAGCGGGCTGCATACATATGAGCTCTGGGAGCTACAATATATATGAACATGAAAGTGAAAGACAGCCAATATATATATATATATATATATATATATATATATATATATAAAATATGGATGTATGTCGTATGTATATATGTGAATGTATGTTTGTGTATGTATATATATATATATATATATATATATATATATATATATATATAAATAAAAATGTTCAGCTAGTTCCATATATATTTGGACACAGGAATAATTTTAGTTTTTTTCAGGTATTGACCAGAACATGTTCAAGCTATAGTTATATAATGGATATGGGCTGAAAGTGCACACTCTCAGGTTTAATTTGAGGATATGTACATCCAAACTGGAGGAAGGGTTTAGGAATTACAGCTTTTAAGATTAGCCATCCCCACTTTTTCAAGGGACCAAAAGTAATTGGACAATTGAATCAAAAGCTGTTTCATGGCCATGTGTGGGCTACTCTTTCATCATTTCTTCATCAAGCAAGTAAAAGTAGAGTTGATTCTAAGTACATGCATGGCTTTCAGTGGCACTTGGTCATTGGTGTTTATTGATGATGTAACAAAAGCAGCCGGATGTATTCTGCAGTGTTTAGAGATATACGGTTAGCCCAGGATTCAGCCAAATGCAGCAAAGTTGATTGGATGGCGCTTCACAGTACAGATGGACAATGATCCAAAACACACTGCAAAAGCAACCCAGGAGCTTTTGAAGGAAAAGAAGCAGAATATTTTGCAATGGTCGAGTCAATCACCTGATCTCAACCCAACTGAGCATGGATTCACTTGCTGAAGGCAAAACTAAAGGCAGAAAGACCCACAAACAAAGAACAACTGAAGACAGCTGCAGTTAGAGCCTGGCAAAGCATCAGAAAGGAGGAAACCCAGTCTTTGGTAATGTCCATGGGTTCCAAACTTCAGGCAGTCATTGCCAGTAAAGGATTCTCCACAAAATATTAAAAATTAACATTTTAGTTATGATTAGATTCAATTGTCCAATTACTTTTGGTCCCTTGAAAAAGGGGGGATGGCTAATCTTAAGAGCTGTAATTCCTGCAATTTGGATATACATACCCTCAAATTAAATCTGAGAGTGTGCACTTTCAGCCCATATCCATTATATAACTATAGCTTGACTATGTTTTGGTCAATACCTAAAAAAAAAAAAAAAAATTGTGCCTGTGTCCAAATACATATGGGCCTATGTATGTATGTGTGTGTGTGTGTATATATATATATATATATATATATATATATATAAATATATAAATGTACGTGTGTATGTACAGTATATGTATGTATTCCTATATGTCACTTTTGTACATGACCCCTACACTCTCTTCAATCAGGACCACTTTTCTAAGCTAGCAGGACTGCTTTTTCAGGAGGCTGTACACACTATCAGTAAGGAATGCTACTCCTCTGAAAGGTAATTCATGCTTGGATCACTTTTCAGATTAATTTGACAGGTGGAGAGGAGGTGATATCGCATTGTTTTACCATCCCTCAGCCTCACATGTGAATAAGCGCTTAGGCTAGGTTCACAATATTGTGGGTTTGTGGGCCACGCTTGCTCGGGCACAACAGCTCATTCATTTAACGGGCTGCTATGCTTGCATTTCATGCAGGTTAAAAGTTCCTGCACCATTTTAAAACCGCAGCGGCCAGAAAATTGAATGGTGCTTTTGCACCACACGATTTCCTAGTGGTTCCCACATCTGCAAATGTGCTGCATTTTTAGACACATGAGGGTCCCATTAAGAATGAATGGCAGCCCCATGTGTCTGTAAAGAGCAGCGCGTTGTAGCTACAGGTGGTTGCGGGAACAGCTGCGATACCCCCAACCACACACAGTGGCATGAACCTAGCCTTAGACTGGGGTGCCTTGAGACTGAACATACTTTCAAAGGGTGCCTTGACTGAAAAAAGGTTGAGAAACACCGTTACAAGGATAGCAGCAGCCCCGTGGTTTCAGTCTAGAGTGGCTGCCCTTGTGCTTAGTAACAACAGGGGGTATGCACATTCTTTGATTGAATTGGGTGGAGATTGTTAGGTCTCCACCACACTTCTTTACCTTGTCCAATCTGAGCCCACCTTGAATCCAATTAAAAAAATTCAAAGCCTTCTCTGAGCAGTGGCAGTGCCAAACGAGAGACTCCATGTTGAAGGGCAGCTGCTCAGCACTGGACCCGAAAGATCACTGCTATCACAGTGGTAGAGCCAACTACTACAGTGATTTGCAGCTTACACGTGATTGGTCTAGTATATGTGCATACCTCCGCTGGTCTATTCTTAACCAAATGTAATTATGTTATAAAATCATCCCTGAAGTTCAGATTTCAAGTCTACTCCCTCCGTAACTCAGAATACTCGTGATCTCTTTACTGAGCTTCTGCTCTGTTTAAATTAGAGATCGGAAAGCTGCTGTGTCACTAACGTGAAGAGAGAGAAGGGGGAGCTGAGCTGGTAAAAGGACTTCAATGCTTATGCAATAGAAGTCATGTAAACGCTGGTGCCTCTTTAGTTCTATGATGTATTTACTAATGTCTGAGAAAGATATATGTGACTTGTTTCAATGTTCCAGTCTGATCACTGGGGGAGAAAATTCTATGAAGAAGGCTCTTTCTCCTGTCTATAGCAGACAGATAACATCACTTCAGCCTTTAAGGTGCATTCATACTTAAGCGTTTTGTAGTTCGAAGCTCCAAAAGCGTTCAAACTTAAAAAATCAATTGTTCTCTAAGGTGTCTGTTCATGCGATCAGATGTGAACAGGCACCATAGAGAACATTGATTTTTTTAAGTTTGAGCTTTTTTGGAGCTTTGAACTACAAAAAGCTCAAGTGAGAATGCAGCCTTAAGCACTGTACACATGATGACAATATCGGACGAATGATCTCCATTTTTGGTTTTTTTGCATGCTAGTCTCATATTATTATTATTATACAGTATTTATAAAGCGCCAATAGTTCGCTCAGCGCTGTACATTACAAAAGGGGGACAGAACATGTGACAGAACAATAACAATACAATGTAAAACATGAGGGGATTGAGGGCCCTGCTCTTTCGAGTTTACAATCTAGGAGGGAGGGGATGGTGGCACAGGAGGAGATAGCTGTGGGGAATGGAGTGGTAGGAAGAGTGGAGGAGGTCGGCAAGTTAGCAGGGGGTGGGTTAGGCTTCCCTGAAGAGATGGGTTTTCAGGATGCACCTAAAGGAGAGGAGAGTAGGTGATAATCTGATGGGTTGGGGCAGGGAGTTCCAGAGGATGGGTGACACCCTGGAGAAGTCCTGGAGGCGGGCATGGGAGGAGGAGACCAGGGAACTAGAGAGAAGGAGGTCTTGTGAGGAGCAGAGTGTGCGTGCTGGGCGGTACTTGGATATTAGGTCAGTGATGTAGTTCGGGGCAGTATGGTGGACAGCTTTGTACGTCGGTGTTAGGATTTTGAATTTGATCCGTTGTGCAATCAGAAGCCAGTGGAGGAATTGGCAGAGGGGGGTGGGGGAGATGGAGCTGTTGGAAAGGTGAATGAGTCTGGCAGCCGTATTCAGGATGGACTGAAGCGGGGATAGCCAGCGGCGAGGCAGGCCAGTGAGGAGGGAGTTGCAGTAGTCGAGTCGTGATATGATGAGGAAGTGGATGAGCTGTTTAGTGGTTTCTGGGGTTAGGTTGGTGATGTTGCGGAGGTGGAGTCTGCACGAGTTTGTTAAAGATTGGACTTGGGGCTGGAAGGATAGGTTGGAGTTCAGAATGACACCAAGTACTCTGGCCTGCGGGGCGGGTTTGATGGTGGCGTTGTTGGATGTGATGGAGAAGTCAATGGGGGGTGGTGTCCGGGCTGGGGGGAAGACAAGAAACTCGGTTTTGGAGAGGTTCAGTTTAAGGAAGTGGAGTGACATCCAGTCTGATATGTCGCTCAGTAGGTGTGTGATTCGGGCGGAGACCGAGGGGGTGAGGTGAAGAAAGTGAAGAGGTTACAGAAGTTAAGAAAATTGTTGTACGACAGAATAAAAATTCCAAAGTGATATAAGGTATTGCATTGTATTTGTATTGTATTTTCAGATGAAAACTGTACTGAATAAATGAAAATGCTTCCATGCTTGTCCCTTTGATTAATTTCGGAAAAAAGCTATTTACTAATGATCATATTATCGTACGATCACTTTGAAACCGGTATTTTTCGCATGATTTTCTGATCGTGTGTACTAGTTTTTAGTTTAACTAAAGGCATATTTATTTGTTTATTTTAGATTTGGTTACAGGTGAAGGCACAGCATCACTTTCAGGTTTTTATTGCTGTCCGTGACCCTGTTAGGGAGATTTGCTCTAAATTGTTCTGATCACCAATGTCACAGAAAATTATAGTGAAAGTAAATCCAAAATTTTGAGTTGTCACCAGAACAGGAACAGAGGGGAAATTTTCCAAAAAGGGACACTCGTGCCCACAACATGTGTCTGAGAAAATACTTCCCTCGCATTGTAAAGATTTACGTTCATGTCTTGCACGGACTACAGGGGAGGAAGTGAAGGGAAATCTCCCTAAGAAACAGATGGAAAAAAAAATTCACATTGGATTTAAGCTTCACTTATTCTATCCAAAATTTAAAAAAAATGGTTTCAGATATTCTTTAAGATCTTTGATGACTTTTTTTCTGAAAACTCTGAATTAAATATAATTTCCACATCCAGTTACAAAAGGTCAAATGTAAAAAGTCATGTATGATGGGAATGCAGCAGATTCTGATTTATACTAATATGGCCCCAGATAAATTATTCTACTTTTTTCAGTAGAAAGATACCTGTTGTTATTAAAAAAAATAAAAAACATACATAAGACAATCCATTTAAACCTCAGTAGTAGTTTGCTGCAATACATCAAAGTATTAAATAGTTCTATATTGATTGCTCTGCTCACATATAAGTAAGTTATCCTTGCTGAGAAACAAACACACAGCAAGAAAAAAAAAAACTGGGTGAAACATTGTGCATGCCACTAAAATAATTGTGTTTGATGAGAACCTCCATGGAAAACGTAAAAAGTAATTTGAAGTTTCGAGATCAAATTTGGGGAAAAGATGTGCCTGCAATTTGTTTCTGTCCCTCTACAAGTAAAATCAGCCAGATAAAGGCTCCTTCGCTTCACTGACAGCACTAGGCAGACAAACCTTGAACAGGAACTTTTCCCCTCTTTAACCTTCTTGTCAAAGAGACTTAAGAGCTGTTAGCCAAGTGGAACACGTGCCAATTTGGCACTAATATGCAGAGACCTACAGTATATTGATTTGTAGCGTACTTAGCATTGCATCAAACCTGCTCACAGTGACGGTGTTATCCTACGTGTACAAATTTCAAATAGAGGGATACCTTAAAGCTAAGCTCTAGGCATATATAAAAAGGCACAAATTATTACTGCTGGGCAATTAACACATTGCTGATTTTTGATTTTTTTATGGTGCAAGTAGTACAAGTAACTGACTTGGTATCAGCCTCTTTCAGTACCTGCTCTTGCAGAACTCCTAGGTATGGGGGAGGCAGAAATATTACCAGGTGTGCCACACCTTCCACCTTTTTCTGACATGACAAAAAGGGACACCTTCAAGCACAATATATTTAGGCAAAGAACATACCTGTGCCTCACCGCCCACTTAAAGCATTACCAAACTAACAGTAAAATCAGTCTGTATATGCAGTAAAGCATGCTTGTTATACTCACTGTGGAACCTAAGGGGTTAATCCTCTGCATTGTGTAATAAAAAGGCGGTTTGATCCTGTCTTCTCCGATCCTCCCCTTTTTTTGCTGTCCCCAACCCATCTGCCATAGTTAGAACATGTGCATACTTGCCACTGCTGCTCTGTTTGGTGTATATTGCTAGAGAGTTTTTGTTTTTTGGGAGGGTGCATGTAATCAGCACAGGGCCAATCAGTGCTATCCAGACAGAGGGTCAGAGGTTATGCAACCTCATAGGGCAGTCAGAGATGAATGAAAGCTCCTCCTACAAGATTAACCAGTGTTTGGCTGGTCACTGATAGAAATCATAGAGGTCAGGGGTTCTGCATCCTCCTAGAACAGAAAGAAAACTCCTCCTACAGGCTTTAACCAGATATAGTGAATGCAGGGTCCATGGTTTAGGAACACTTTAAAGTGTTCCTAAACCCAGGACCCTGCATTCACTATATCTGATCTCCCACAGTGCACAAAACATGTAAATGCAATTATTTTAGTAAATGTAAACTGCTAAATACCTTTTCCCATCAGCAGTTAGAGCAGTCTTGTGACTTCTAGTGTTCAGCAGAGCACTGGTTAAAGCTTGTAGGAGGAGTTTTCTTTCTGCTGTAGGAGGATGTAGAACCCCTGACCTCTGTCTGGACAGAGCTGATTGGCCATGTGCTGATCACATGCACTCTCCCAAAAAAATAAAAATCTTTCTAGCAATACACACCAAACTGAGTATGTGCAGAATGTCTTATCAGGAGATAAGAGGGTGGCGCTGGAAGAAGGGGAGGATCAGAAAAGACAGGGTCAAACTGCATTTTTACACAATGCAGAGAATTGACCCCTTAGGTTCTACAGCATGCTTTACTGCATATACAGACTGATTTTACGGTTGTGGGTTTGACACTTTAAGCAAACCATTTATATGCCAAAAATTATTGGCTAACCCAAGACTTTTTTTTCTAAAACTACTTATCTTATTCTTTATACTGTAGTTTTTTTAAAAAAAGCAAACAAGATAATTAAATGATAGCATAATGGTTTTAGGGAAGAATAACACCTTTGGTTAAATGTTACATTTTCACAGATATCTGTACATCAGACCAAAAACAGGACAGCGAAGGAGGAAAGAGGGATAGAAGGATTTTATTCCAAAAGAGGGACAGTCCCTGCAATGAGCGTCATTTAGGAGGTACGGGTGTGCTGCAGTGAAAGGTGCATGGTGATAGGAGAGCAGAGTAAGAAGCTCATATTTACCACTCACAGGGCTAAGGTGGGACAGAGACCTACAAGTGAAATAAAAAAAATGCAGCACAGTCTGCTCCCCCGACAGGCAAAACTATGCTGTGGAATAGGGAAAAGACCTTGGAACCAGTCTTGGCTGGTTTGGAAAGACATGTCTCATGAAAGTAGGTTCCAGTCTTTGCCTTGGCATTGGAAAACTGAGATGACTGACAAGAACTTTTCCTATTCTTTGCAGCAGATGTCATACTGGTAGATGTGCAAGCCTTCTTCTGGGATCTCCTTTATGTACTTATTAAAGACGGGACCAAATACTGTAAGATGTTCAGCTTCAAAGCCATTTCTTGCATTGGAGCTCAACTGATCAGCATTTAAGCCAAAGAATCCTGTGCATGTGGACAGGGAGAAGACTAATCCTTGATGAAGTGTATCTGCCAAGTCAATAGCCTATGGCCCTAAGTAACATGATTTAACTGACTGTGGACAGAAACATACATAAAGATGGAGCCAGGGGTTTCATGTCATGCTTTTAGTCCACACAACAACTGTCTAGCAGACTGCCATAGAAACAGCCTCGAGTTGCATTGGCAGCCCACCAAGGAAAAGAAGCTTTAACGAGGACCTCAAACCTCTTGTTTAGCATGCATTTTAACACAGGATTATCCCTTCATAGGCTGTGAAGGTCCTATTAAGGCAAGAAATGGAACTTGAAATTTTACCTAATCAGGATTCTATTGAGTGAAGTGTTTTGTAGTTAAAATATTCTCTGGGTGAGGCCAGTCTCCATAGAAGAAAGGCTCTACCAGTTAGTGGATTGGGACAGTCTTTGCAGGCTTAGGTAGCCTAAAGGAATGCATACTGAACACCTTGGGATAAACAGACTCAGGCTGTTGCAGCACAAAACAGGAGCATACAGCATCAATAAGTGTAGCTATGGTAGCTTTCAGCCTCGCTGAAATCTCAGTAACAGGAGTGTCATCTTTATCCAGTTCCTAAAACGGAGAGAAAGGGAAGTTGGTGTGGCCAAACAGGCTGACCCTCATTCATTCTCTCTCTGTGTGAAAAGGCTGACTGTTGACAGAACACTAAATCACCACACCTATATGAGCTTGTTGTGACATCACATTCCAAAACCATGTGCATCAATATCATTTTACTCCCCCAGCTTCCACTTTTCTTGGAAGGCTTTTCACAAGAGAGTTGAGTGTGTCTGTGGGAACGCATTCAGCCAAAAGCCCATTTGTAAGATCAGGATCTGATGTTGGATGAGAAGTTCTGGCTCACAATTGTCAATCCAATTCATCCCAAAGGCATTCAATAGGATTGAGATTAGGGCTTTGTGCAAGCAACTTGGGTTTCTCCACTCCAATTTCATGAAACCATGTCTTTATGGTGCTGGCTTTGCCCACAGGGACACAGTCGTGTTGAAACAGAAATCCCATGTCTTGCAACTACTACAGATCCCTTGAAAACATAGTCATAAACAATGGCCATAGTATGCGTTCTACAGTAAGTGTACTTTAGATGG
The DNA here is from genome assembly GCF_062004578.1 of Staurois parvus. Classification (NCBI taxonomy): domain Eukaryota; kingdom Metazoa; phylum Chordata; class Amphibia; order Anura; family Ranidae; genus Staurois; species Staurois parvus. The sequence goes on from NW_028318222.1 coordinate 1,609,848, forward strand.
ACACAAACCTGCATGTACTACTCTTCTGCATGATGTCAGCTCTGTGGTATCCAGAAAGTTTACAGAAACCGTCATTACTATACACTACAGGCCAGTCCACAATCTGTGCATTCCCCAGCAAGAAACTTGATTCTGGAGAGAGAGGGAAACAAATAAAATTGGTTTAAATACACTGTATTGATCAGAAACATAGTCAGCACTTACAAACTGGCATAAACAATCCTGAATCAATAGTTATTAATGGAGCCAAAAGGGGATAGGGCTTCATGGGCTGACTTATGGCAATGCACCTGCACTGCAAAGCAGCATCTCCAAAAGAGTTAGGTGAGGTTATGTTAATGATGGAGTGTGTTGGCCTTGACCTAACACTTTAGCATGTGTATATTAATGCACCACAAAAAAGTGTGAACGCGACCAGAAAAGATACCCTATTAAAAAAAATATCCATCACAGTTTGATGGCCATTGCTAACCCTTACTCTGTCATTGTCTCCAATACAATATGATGTTTACCCCAAAATACTGAGATCTTCACTCTTTACATGTACAATTTTTACCATAGGGAATTTCAAACTATCTGATCTTTTCTATGATTTATACACCTGCTTCATAAGTCTGTAGATAGGATTTATGTTATACCGGCTCTGATCTTTCACTACTATCACAGGGGATGGTGGGACTGTTACTCTGCTACCATAATGAAATAGAAGCTTCCCATATATTTCTCTATGCATGTTGTGCTGTCTGTTATTCTGAGGTAGTTAAGGCGGTGGACACAGACACAAAATGATATCAACTGGTAAATGGGAATTATAGTCTGTCTTTCTCAACCTTTTCAACATAGAAGAATCCTTGAAATAACTTTCCAGTCTCAGGGGACCAAAAAATGACTGTATCTACAATTCATGATACATTAGTGTGATGGTCAGTGGGAAGACTGCTCCTTACACTTGTGGGAGGAATTACTCCCTTATACATAGCAAAAAAGATCATTGGTGTCAGTGGGAATTTATCTAAGAGGTAGAAATTGCTCATTGCTCAAGGAACCCTAGCAATCTCTGGAGGGATCCTAGTGCTCCATGGAACCCTGGTTGAGAAACTAATGCATGTTTTTCACTCAATATGTGAAAGATACAAACTTAATCTAAACAATCTTAACAAGCATAGATTTTTTTAACTATTTATATACTTTCTATTATGAACAGAAATCTAGCCATACATACCAAGTTTTAATACCCTTTTAGCAGTCCTACACAAAAACTTTGTCTTACTCTCTTATTTCATTAGACGTCCATCTTACAAGGTCTATTTGACTGAAAATAAAACTCAACTCTTTGAAGCCTCTATTGATGAAACACCCACAATGCTCCTAGTAGCTAATGATCACATGAAGAGGTTTGGAAGCAATTTTTTTTTTTTTTTATTAAAACAACAGGTCCTGTTTTCTCAATGTTGATATGTTCATTCATGAGTGAATAATGATGAGATGTCCACTTTAAACTCGATGTAAGCCTTAGCTGGAAAGCACCGTACATCATGAACAATTGTCATTTTTTTTTAACGCTTTATTTTTCAAAACGTTGGGTAAAATACAACAGGAGAAGTACGCATTGCTAAGCAATGTAGCTTACAATAAATCCAAGCAGATCTTTGACAAAGTGAGAACATAAAGAAGAGAAATGCTATAATTATATATTATTTCCTCATACAATTACAGGATTACACATGGTTAATGTACTGAAAAACATAGTCAATAATCATACCAATCCTGGAGGTTAAGAAGGTACATAAAGCAAAACCCGATCACAGTCATTTGCTTTTTAATAAAATTCAGATTCATCCACTTAATGAAATTCCCAAATAACACATGGGCTGTGTGACAAAACAATTAACGGTTCAAATTAACAATAACCAAAAATAAAACCATATCACGTAAATAATATAACGACCGTTGGTTACAAGAAGGGGTCTTTGGTTTCTGCTAGTCAAATAGGCTTTAGTAAATTCCCATCCTTGTCCTCAGCCACAATCCACTGGTTTGAGAACAACCTCAGAATTGACTATTTCTTATTTCCCAAGAAAAAAGGGCCCTGTTAAAAAAAAAAAAAAAAAATGGACACCAGGGCCACCGATAAGGGGGAAGCATTGGTCCTCCTGTACTGAGCCCCTGCCACAAGGGGATTCGAATGAGGGCAGAAGAGAGAGTGATCAGTGAGGTGGGGGGAGGGGGCAATTTCAGGAACCTGTTCTCAGTGTGTCTCTCCCTGCAACAGCTGAAAGCCGGCTTCGCCTCCTCTCTCTTCTGCCAGATTTCAGCTGCTGAAGGGAGAAACACAGTGGACCGCTTCCTGAAAATTGTCTCCCGCCACACTGATCACCCTCCCTGTACACCATCCTGTTTCCCTTGCTGCTCAGACCCCTGTGTGCCTCTCTTGCTGCCCAGACCCCTTGTGTGCCCCCCCCCCTTCCCACAGCACTGCCAGTTTCCCTCCTCTGCAAACGGCTGCTGCAGGCATACAGTGCGGGATCTTCAGGGTTGACAGCAGGGTAAGGGGTTAGTGAATGTGTCATATTTACCGGCCCCTTCTTTTCTTGAATGTTACTAATCAATCACCCACTGTGTTCATTCATAACTGAAGCATAGTAAACTGTGTTTACTATGCTTCATCTTGTAAATGAACAGGGCCTCTATACAGAGTGCTTCTCATTTGTTCACTGTCCAGTCAAGCTGAGACTGCAGAGAAAGGGATGGAGGAATCTATTTCCTCAGACACTTTTTTTGTCTCAAAAGCGAGACATCAGGGGTAAGTTTAGCCCCCTAATATTTCACTAAAACCTCCCCCTCCAACAGCATTGGGAAAAAATAAATTGAAAAAAGTGTAAAAAATAAATTTCAAAAATTGTAAAAAAAAAAAATCTACACATTTTTAAAAACTAAGGGCTCATTCTCTGGGCCATACAGTGTGAATGAGCATTTTGTTTGTGCAGCTGGAGCTGCCTTTTACTCTAGGAGGATGTAGGGGCTATGTGATCACAGCTGTAAGTTCCAATCTGGCCCAGAGTGCACACTGCAGGTGTGTATGTAGAGCCACTGTGTCCCCATAGCATAACATAGCCTGCCTACACACAGCTCCAGACACCAAAAAAACAAACCACTGACTCACACTAAACAGGCCACAGTGCCCATGTGATTGAGCCCCAAAGCCGTATTCACACACACAGAGCTTTATTCATATACTCAATACAATTTTCTCTCTTAGATTTAGCAGGTATTTTGTAAGTTATTTTCTGTTTATGTCCGTTAATGATTTTAGTGTATTGAGAGTGCAAATATTGCCTTTTTTGCTTTTTTTCATGGGGGGGGGGGGGGTTGGAGTGCTGTCAGGTGGTCTGCACAGGACCCCATCATTTCTTGACAACAGCCCTGAATGACACCATACCACCAAAATGGCCCAAAGCTGCTGTGACAATCACACGTAAATCCAAATTTGTTGTCAAACATTAAACGAGGGAGTGTGGGACAACTTTCTTCCCTTATTGACCTTCCAGAAAGAACTCCCAGCAGACCCTGCAACACTATTTGCCACCTGACTTTTGACTTCCAATAAGGTAAGGCCTGCAGTTTCTACTCAAACTCTCTCCTAGGAACGATTCCCCATCTGAATCATGTTGCACCTTTATTAATTTTTTTTTTGGGGGGAGGGGGGGGGGCTTTTTATCCTTTGTTGCATATCAGTGCTGTTCATCTCCTGCAGCCACTTGTTACATGCACTCTAGCAATGGTTTCATGTCATTTCTCAGGCTGAGTGTCCCAAACACAGTGATCTAGGGCATTTCATTTGTATTGAAAAGGCCACTTGTAATCTACATTTGAAGCCCGCTTTGACTGAGTGACAACTTAGGAGCAAAATTGGGAGACAAGAAAGGAGCATTGTAACCAGGGATGGACTGACCATTCGGGCATTGCCCAAGTGCCCAGGGTCAGTGTGGGGCCCCATGAAATGCCCTGGTACCTTTTATAGGCTTTTTTAGGTATGCTTTGAGTGTGGGCAAGGACACAGGGGCCCCATGAGTTGTCAGTCTGCCCCTGATTGTAACCTTGCAACAGAAAATATCTGAACATGGACCCTCAAGCCAGGTAATATTTAAATCACACTAAAGCAACACTACAGCAAAAATAAGCATGATAAAAATGAATAGCCCATTAAACCTTCGAATCTGCCTCAAGTTCTGGTTCAACATGTTAAATCTTATATGAGATTTTAGCGATTAGATTTACTACTGTCTACTTTAACTGCTTACATTCAGGGACTTCAGCAAGTACTTATTATAAATGGAGATATTTTTCGTTGGACCAGAGTTCATCTGGTTGCATTGCTAAACACGTAAATATTACCTTCAGCAATACTTCAAAGCTCCACAGTACAAGTTACTGGAAAAGAAACTTTAAAGAATATTTTACTGATGTTATTCACCTAAAGAATCACAGATCCTCTGCCCAATATTGATATCATTCAAGGTTTGGATGTGTTTGAGGACTTTGCAGACAATATTTGTTCTGAATAACCACATGATTAAAACCGAGCTTAAAAGAAGTCACAAAAACTAATCAAAGCAAAACTTCAAACAGAACAAAAGAAATGTATTAAGGGATTAATTATTATGCTTATTCTAACAGCAAAATTGAAAGAATAGTAAAATGCGATAGCTATTCAAGCAGGATGGTAATCTGATTCTGCGCAAGTACAAAAAAAAAGTAAAAAGATTAAAATGAAATAAACTGAAATTAAAAATAATATCAACACTTTGAAAATAAAAAATAGACAGCTTAGGTGTAGGATCGCATAACATTAAAATGCCTTCACTTTAAATTGTGTTTGCTAATAACATTTTTTACCTAAACAAGTTTCAAATTAATACAACAAAAGGTAATTTTTAGGTGTTTTCCAAAGAGGCGATTTGTTTAGCTCTGAAGGGATAGAAGGTGACTATATTGGGGTTGATTTACAAAAACTGGAGAGTACAAAATCTGGAGCAGCTCTGCAATAGAAACCAATCAGCTTCCAGGTTTTATTGTCAAAGCTTAATTGAACAATCTGAAGTTAGAAGCCGATTGGCTACCATACACAGCTGCACCAGATTCTGAGTGCACCAGTTTTAGTAAATCTCCCCCATTGCTTTACTGGGAATGAATATCATTTCACAGTGATCATATGACAACGCAGTATTGCACAAGTTCCATTTTGTCAAAACATTTCTTGTAAAAAAATCTTAAGTCCTGAAAGACTTCTATATAATTATAATTGTTTAGGGACATTTTTTTTTATTGAACTGTGCATTGTCCACTCAGGGCAAAGCAATGTGTTTGCTTTAACTTAGCCTTCCCCAACACGTTTTTTCCCATTCATGTCCCTGCTGCTCTGTTTAGTCTCAGAATTGGGAAGAACCTTCATGGGTAATGTACATGACTTGCATGTTGCTGGAGTCAAAGTTTACACAAGACTACAAACTCCCTATGTTAAGGCACTGAGTGGCTAAGAGTAACACACTCCTCCATAGAAGTTAAACACACCAACACACAGAGGCATCCCTAGGGTAGGTGTCACCCGGTGCGGTAACACTTGGTTACACCCCCTCCGACGATCCCCGCAGAATGGATCGGATCTGCGGATTGAGCATAGTGGATCAGACTCCAATCCATTATGCTCAATCCGCAGATACGATGCATCCTGCGGGGATCATCGGCTTTCATTACAACTTACCTTTTCTTGGAGTGAATCTGGTGTCACCCTGTGGGGTCAGTGTCACCCGGTGCGGACCACACCCCCCGCACCTGCCTCGGGACGCCACTGCCAACACATATATACATTTATATAAAAACTTTCAATACATGGGAGGTCTGGTAGATCACAAGCTTAATAATGGCATGCAATGCCAAGCTGCAGTTTCTAAAGTGAGCAAAATCTTGTCTTGTATTAAAAGAGGTATAGACTCCAGAGAGAGAGAGATATTTTACCCGGTACAAATCATTAGTAAGACCTCATCTGGAATATGTAGTTCAATTTTGGGCACCAATTCACAAAAAGAACATTGGGGAACTGGAGAAAGTACAGAGAAGAGCAACCAAACTGATAAGAGGTATGGAGGAGCTCAGCTATGAGGAAAGATTAGAGGAACTGAATTTATTCTCTCTTGAGAAGAGGAGATTAAGGGGGAATATGATCAACATGTATAAATACATCAGTGGTTCATATAGTGAACTCGGTGTAGAGATATTCACCCTGAGGTCATCACAGAGGACAAGGGGGGCACTCTTTACGTCTGGAGGAAAAGAAATGTAATCTCCAAACACAGAAAGGTTTCTTCACAGTAAGAGCTGTGAAAATGTGGAATAGACTCCCTCAAGAGTTCGTTCTGGCCAGCTCAGTGGACTGCTTTAAAAAAGGCCTGGATTTTTTCTTAGATACACAGAATATAACTGGATACTAACATTTATAGGTAAAGTTGATCCAGGGAATATCCGATTGCCTCTTGGGGGATCCGGAAGGAATTTTTTCCCCTGAAAGAGCATATTGGATCATGCTTTGCTGGGGTTTTTTTGCCTTCCTCTGGATCAACTATGGGTATAGGATTATAACTTTTTTTTTAATGGTTGAACTGGATGGACTTTTGTTTTTTTTCAGCCAGACTATGTAATTATGTAACAATGGCATAGGATTACCAGGGCACTATGAGTTATACAACAGCTGCCAGCTTTTGGCTAACATTGTTCAATAGGAACCTTGAATGCAGCCATTCAATAAGGATTATGGAGTAGGAGTAGCTGCTTGAACTCATTCACTTGTGTAAATTTCAGCTTGAGTTATCGAACTCTGTAAACGTTGGGATTTTCACAAGTGTTAAAACATTTGAAAAGATGTTTTGCCACACTTCCCCTGCTAAAACTAAATATGCAGTATTTCATAAATACCTACCTAAAAATGGAAATAAAGAAAATTAAATGGATTTTATTCATTACTTTATATTCACTCTTGACCATAAAGCAGGAAAATCAGGCTTTTCAGCCAAAACAATCAATTATCTATAATTTTTTTGTGAAAAAGTGAAATTTGTGTCCTATGGTTTATTCACTACTGGTATTATGCACTGCCTTACATAATACATTGGTACAGATCTTACAAACAAGTGTTCAGTGTCTTACATCATTTTTATGTGGAATTTATTTCCTTTTCCATCAATGTTTTTACCTTATGCTAAACAATGCACTGATGTTACGTTGGCTGACTTGTGAGGAAGGTGGGGATAGGGGGATGAAGCTCCTAAAGTGGCTCTGACAAATGTCAGCGTGGCTGCAAGCAAATTATAAGCGCTTGATTTGAATGCTCTTTCTCAAGTTTAAAGAACATGTCAAGCTATTTAAATGAAGTTCATTCTATGAGGAACTCTTCAGAGTGCCTTGATCATTCTGGAGAACAGTCCTCAAGTGTCTTCAGCACAGAGTAAATACAGAACATTTGAAGGAACACAGAGATTATTAGTGCAGTTTGCCAGGTTGTCTAATCACATAAAGATATGTTAAGTCTATTTCATTCTGAAATTTGTATACTGATATCAGACAAGATAACGTGACAGATGAATTTTCCACAATGCCCATATTATAATATAGTCTCATCAGAAAGACAAAACAATGTTAGATTAATGTGCATCTTTCTTTTAAAAAGAAAAGCTCCATTTTTACGAGGGTAGTTAACTGACCCTACAGCTTGTCCCATATACTCAGCTTTCCTTGGTGCCCCCTCCATTTAGCTACCAGGGGCAGCAGCTGGCTTGATTGTGGAGGTGGTTGAGGAGAGCTTTGCAGGAAGTTGAAATCTCCAGCTAGATGAAAAATGATGATCACTTTATTAGGTTATATAAGCTATAACTCCTTCTAGTTGTAGCTTGACTATAGAAAAAGTTGGGTCAGTCACATACTCTTTCATACTCAGAAAGTACCAGCTGAACAGAATGGCAGGGAAACAAAGCAAAGGTGAAAATGCATTGGGGAAAAGAAAATTAAAGCGGGGAATCAAACTTCGGATTACTCCCCTCTCCTCTAGCGATGTGACATGCGCAAGCTCCCTCGCCAGCATAGACCTCTTCACCCAGGCTTTCAGGTTCAGCATCTTTGGCCATCTTGAATGACCAGCTCAAGGTGACACTCATGGGACTGAGGTGTGAGATGGGGAAACAGCTTTCATTGTTTGAACACTGATTGAAGTAAATTAAAAACGTTCTGACTGACATTCTGCAGTTTAGCCACAAGATGTCACTGTTTTTTTCTAACACAGCCTCAGACTGCATAGAGATTTCTATACTTATGAAGGGGTGGGGTTTTACAGTTGGAGAGTGAACAGAAAAAGGAGAGAAGAGCAGCCATGCTTGAGAGAGAGAAGGGGGTGCTGTGTGATCTGAGAATCTGATGCCATCCAGATGTGAGGACAGCCCTCCGTAATCAGAAATTCAGTTGAGTGAAGCTGATGGTGTTCAAGACGCTAACCCTGTTCAAAGAAAGGAAGATTGCCTCCAGGAAGCTGATGGGAAGCTGAGGAACTAAGCAATATGTATATACTGTGATATTGCATGCTTAGTGGAGAGACATTTGTTCTGTTCAGTCACCAGTGGATGCAAAGCAGACCCGGGGCGGTAAGATCGTACATGCACCTCATTTCAGTGTTGGCGCCTATAGGACTGAGACAGGCCTATAGTTCGTTAGTTAGGGTCTCTGTTTGTGTCAGGCCACAAGTGTTGTTACTGATCATTGGAAGGACTCCACAACTTAAAGTGACATTTCACATTGGAGAGCTGATAAAATCCTACAAACTGAAGCCAGACTGGCGTTTTGCTCAGAAGGAATACTCAGGCACGTGCTACAGGACCAGTTATGGGAGGGGGAATACTGTAGATTTGTGTAAGATTGTAAGCTGTTGTGCTGCACCGCAGGCTAGCCCATACCATACACCCATACACTGATTCTTGTTCTTTTAGGGTAATAACAGGTAAGGTGAGGCAGCTTAGTTGTGCCCGCCAGTAGGTAAATTACTTCACTTTCTACCTTCATCCATCAGAAGGCGCCGTGCTGTGCAGCACAAGGGTGTATGTAAATTTATTGTATATTCCAGCATTTGTGGTTTTGTTTATTTGCCACATCTAAGTAAAATTCTGTTGTGACAAAAGCTGGTGTTGGGGTTGCTTTCGTTCGTGACTTCACTGTATCCTGGGGAGCCCACCCCGGTACACGGCTTACAGAGGCATGCTAAAGAAGTTTGCAAACAGAGGCTTTTACTGCAGAAAAGACGTAATGGGTGTTCTTTACTAATACTGGAGAGGGCAAAATCTGATGCAACGGTGCATGGAAACCAATCAGCTTCCAGGTTTGATTGCCAAAGCTTAACTGAACAAGCTGACGCTGGAAACGGATTATCTACCATGCACAGCTGCACCAGGATTCTGAGTGCACCAGTTTTAGTAAACCTCCCCCCAAAAAGTCTCTTCTCCAATAATAAAAAAAAAAAACCCTTTCCCTCTAGCCACTTTATTTCGACTTGGGCAAAAAGTAAATTGAGTGATCAAGCCCCGTAGGTGGGCAAAACATGTCAGAGCACCATAGCCAGGAGGAGTCCAGGCTGAAGCCATATCTTTACCTCTCTATGTAGTGGTTGGGTGACGTTTCCACCTTTTGTTTTCCGATCTGTTTCACCTGGCTGAGTTTGTTTGAACATTGGCACCCAATATGTGCTTTGGACCAAAGGGGGAGGTTTTGCAGTGCTTTGGGCAGAGCTCTAGGTTTTTGTATATAGGTCCCTTACATGCATTTCATTGTTTTTCTGGGGTTCACCTTAAAACAAGGTGTTCTTTATGCAACAGACAGGAAAACAATGAAATGGTGGCACGTGTAAAGTTTGGGTGGTCTGTAAATACCCCATTGAGGATATCACATTCTCCAAATGTTCTGCATCAAGCTTTTCTTGCCATAGAACATTTTCACATTCTTCCTTACACAGCACCTCTAGTTCACCTTAGGCTGTCTTTCATGCACCACTTGCTCTACATCTACCAATGGATTTTCAATAATTGGCATTTATACATATAAACTGCCACTTAGACCCATATTTGGGGAGAATGTTTAAAGTAATCCTGTCAGAATCTAGACTGAACTCCTATACTTTGCAAGAAGATTACTTTTTTATTTCATGACACAAAATTAAAAATCCAATGGCTTTGGGGGCTCAAACCACCTGTTCATCTGAGCTTGTGTGCTAGCAGTAAGATCAAATGTATGCTGGACAACAGTTGTAAAACCAAAATGAATTTTGCACAATAATCGGGGTCACTAAATTGTCAGGTGACCCCAATTATTTGGAATTTCTGTTTGTTTTTTGCATCTGTTGCCCAGCATAAATTTGAATTTGCAGTAAACACAGAAGCCCTGATTAATGGAGAGCTTTGAGCTCCCGAAATGCATTGACTTTTACATTTTTTGCCATGACAAAAATGTGTTTTGGATTTACTGGTGTTCTTGTCCCTTTTTATGTTCTACAGACTACTCCAAGGACCCTTTGAGATAACCTGGTTGACAGAATGCTGCCTCTAACACAGGAGTGTCAAACTGGTGGGCATCATCAGTATTTTGCTTGCCCTCAAAAGGACCAATAGTATCTGTAAGACTAGATGTCCAGAGCACCTCACCCTCCCTTACATCATAGTGCACCCCCCTTACCTGCTGCTGCAAGGAAGAAGCTGGGGGCGGAGCTGGGAAGCAAAAAGTGCAGGGTCTGAAGAAGGACCAGAGGAGGGCTTCTGGAGTCTGCTAAATGCTGAGACCAGGGGTGGCAGACATAAGCCTCTCAGTGGGTGCACAGAGAAGCGAAGTATCTGGAGGAGGAGTTCTGTCCTCCTCTCTTCTGCAGACTGCTGAAACAAGGGGATTGCCACAGCTGCAGGAGAGGTACAAGGGCCACATGAAATAGCCTGGAGGGCTGGATTTGGTCATCTGGCTTTGTGCTTGACACATGTGCTCTAGCAGTTTGATGCTGACTATTGCCTCCATCTACTCTGTGGTCCAGCGCTCCACCAACAAATACATTGTTCATTAGGAGGGGGAGATAGCAGAGCCTTACTGTTCACTTCAATAGTAAAGCAACCCGCAGCCTTACTAAAAAGTCTGCCCATGTCATCATGCAACAGAATCAGACACTGCATTGTGTAATCAGTAACCCTCTCTGCTTCGATCTGTCACATCCTCTGAATAATCAGGAAACGTAAACTATGTTGAGTGGAGCTCTGACTCCTTATAATTTACATCTTCATTATTTCAAGTTTTGAATATATAATAGAAAATTAATCTGCAACTACAAATGCCAACTTTCATATACCGATCTGGCAAACAAGCTGTAATCAGGCCTATACATTGAAAAACAGTTATCTTGTTAAATATACAATGAAAGGAAGATAATTGGAGCCCACAATAAACTTTTGTTCTATTGTTTAGCATGACTAAAGTACTCAGGGCCTTACTCAGACAATATTAACTGTCTCCCTCCATGCATCTCTCCGCTCTTTACGCAAACTACTAACTAAATTGTCTCTTTACAGAATTAATAAGGCAAATGGTGATTTCTATTCAGCTGAGAAATTAACTATAATAGCATTGCGACTTCATTTTTAACTATCTGATTAAAAAATAAAGAAGTGGGATACTTTTCCTGTGTATTTCTTGGTGTAATATACACACATATCAGACATAACTTTATGAACACCCACTTAATATTGAGTAAGTCCCCATTTTGCTGTATGGATGTCACTAGACCTCTGAAGACATGCTACAGTATCTGGCACCAAGCCATCAGCAGCAGATCCTTTATGTTCTATAAGTTGCAATGGTTTTTCCAGCACAGCCCACAGATTGGATTGAGATCTGGAGAATTTGAAGGCCAGGTCAACACCTCAAACTCATTGTGTTCCTCAAACCATTCTTGAACCATTTTTGCAGTTTGCATTATCCTGCTGAAAGAGGCCACTGCCATCAGGAAATTAATGCCTTTAACATGAAAAGGTGTAATTGGTCAGCAACAATGTTTAGGTAGGTGGTATGTGCCAAGTACCATCCACATGAATGGTAGGACCAAAGGTTTCCCAGCGGCAGTGTTAATTTTGACGTCAAATTTCGATTTAGTTGTAGTCATGGTCTTTTGATTAAAATGGCATTTTAGTTTTAGTCATATTTTAGTCATCTGACTTGATTTAGTCGTATTTTAGTCATTTGAATTGATTTAGTCGTATTTTAGTCATCTGAATTGATTTAGTTGTATTTTAGTCGACTAAAATCTCCAGTACATTTTCAGTCGACTAAAATCTAATGGGTTTAGTTAAATTGTAATGCATTATTGAAGCATTTCTCTAGAATTTCCAAACTCATTATATACTCCTGGAGTAAAAATCTAATAACATGTTATTATTTAGGACCAGGGGTTGACTGACAACTCATGGGGCCCCCGGGTAATAGGGGATCATGGGGCCCGTGTCCTTGCCCAAACTCAAAAAAGCCTATGAAAACAAAAAAGGTACCAGGGGCATCTCATGGGGCCCCCTACTGACCCCGGGCCCTCGGGCAGTGCCCAAGTTTCCAAATGGTCAGTCTGCCCCTGTTTATGACATTAAGCTCTGAACATGCACTACAGACAGAGATTTAGCTATTGTGATATATAACCAGTGTTATTTTTTACGTCAAATTTCTATTTAGTTTTAGCTATAGTCTTTTGACTAAAACGCCATGTTAGTTTTATATATCTATAAATGTTGCGCTCCCTACTACCACAATAATATATATATATATATATATATATATATATATATATATATATATTTTATATAATTTCAACTGTGATAAAACCAAAACATTAATTTAAGGGTTATTGTACCAAATAAAGTGACAGTGAAAAAACTGTGAATGTGATTTAAAACAAAATAATATTAAGAATAATAGTCCCAGCAATCAATTCATAGTCCAATAGTGGTGATATAGTGATCACAAATCATCAAATAGTGACTTTCTGTGAATTCTTCAACCAATTAGGGTGTGCGCTCATCTCCTTCTACGCCTATAAAATAGGCTATATACACTTGTGGTTCACATATCCTGGAACCTGCCAAAATGGTTGCAGTATGGTGCTTCCTATAAATGACAGTGCTTCCCCTTGTGTGCTGGATATCCCTGCAAGGATTGCTCCCTCCTTCAGCTGCTAAAGATCACTTGCTTACTCCTCCTTAATCATTTTTCAGTATCAAAAAGAAATTGAAGACATAGTGCTTTATCCTTAAAACAACTTGCCTTTATTCTCAAAATCTCATACAATGCACTCACATTTAAAATATCATAGAACCGCTTTGTATCATTTAAGCCTGTGTTAGCCGCTAAGGCATGTACTTGCCGTCTGCTCTCTCTGGTGCTGAGTGACGTCGTAGCCCCACCCCTATGTGTTACGCTATAGGTCACATGGCTTCATCAGGGGGTTATGATTGGACAGTCACTGCACTATTGCTGGTTTATATACACTATCTTCGCCATTTTCCCAGAAATTCCATGGAAACAGCCATCTTTTTGGGGTCAAGCCCAGCTATTAACTACACATGGTTTGACACATTTGTTACAAGTTTACAAATGGACAAGTGCAACGTAGAAGGAGGTGAGCACACACCCTAATTGGTTGAAGGATTCACAGAAAGTCACTATTTGATGATATGTGATCACTATATCACCACTATTGGACTATGAATTGATTGATGGGACTATTATTCTTAATATTATTTTGTTTTAAATCACATTCACATTGGTACAATAACCCTTAAATTAATGTTTTGGTTTTATCACAGTTGAAATTATATTATATATATATATATATATATATATATATATATATATATATGTATTATTGTGGTAGTAGGGAGCGCAACATTTATAGATATATAATTTGTTTGCACAGTTTGAGTTATGTGTTAAATGTTGGTGATCCATAAAGGTATATTGTTTGTTTTGGCTCGCAAGGTATACACACACACAAAAAAAGCCATGTTAGTTTTAGTCATATGAATTGTTTTAGTTTGAATCATACTTTGTTGACTAAAATAGTGTTCATTTCGTCAATGAAAATATTCTAGTTGATGAAATTCACACTGCCCAGCAGAACATTGCCTCCACCAGCATGCCTTCTTCCCATACTGCCCCCCAAAAAAATCTGAAGAATATATTTTTAAAAAAATATTTTTTTTTAAATTATATTCTTCAGATTTTATTTTTAACATATAAAACAAAGTCATTTCAACATATATCTGTAAACGCATTCCAAAAATGCAGATTTGTATTTTTAGAAGACATACAGTATATTTGAGATGTATTTTTAAAAATATTTTTCATATATTTTGTAATAAAAACACACTTCAACAAGCAGTGTGTGTATATATTTATATATATATATATATATATATATATATATATATATATATATAGAATATGACCAAAATTGTAGCATTTCAAATATATGGCAATATATTTGGGAAGAATATTTTTAACATATATTTCAAATATATTTTTCTTCCATGTGGGGCATCCTCTTGCTATTTCTTCCCCAGGTATGTAAGGCACATGCACCTGGTCATCCACATGATGTAAAAGAAAATGTGATTCATCAGACCAGGCCACCTTCTTTCATTGCTACATTGTCAGTTCTCATGCTCACATGCCCATTGTAAACACTGGCACACTGACCAATCTGCAGCTATGCAGTCCCATACACAACAAACTGTGATGCCCATTTTTTTCTTCTTTTAACATACCAACTTCAGGAACAACATGCTTATTTGTTGCTTAATATATCCCACCACATCCAGATGCCATTGTAACAAGATAATCAATGGTATGCACTTAATCTGTCAGTCAGGTATGGCTGATCTTTGTACTGTATATTTTATTGTTGATGAAAAATGGGAACTTACTAAATGAGCCATACTTGTACATGTTGTTAGGGCCCTTACAAGGTTAAGGGGGCCCCATAGCAACACTATTAATGGGTCCTTGTGCCTCTCTAATCCCCATCTCATTGACAATTCCTCTAGAGATATGTATAAATTGCTTTCAAAGGAGTTAAACCGAGGGTCTCTGTCCAAATATTTTTGCAAAATGCTACTGCCATCTGCAAAGCTAAGCCGTTCTGCCCCCTCGTGCTTCTTGGCCATAAATCAGTCAAATGGTCTGCTACTGATATAGTTCTATGGCATTATTTACCTTGGCTACCATTCTGTGATTAATTTGCCCACTACATGACCTATATCTAGGGTTCCTACCTGTTCAGGATTCAACCAGACAGTCCAGGTTTTGAGTCATTTTAAATCATGTGGGGCAGCACAGTGGCTAAATGGTTAGCACTTTCACCTGGCAGTACTAGGGTTGTTGGATCGAACCTCAGCCACGGCACCACCTGCTTGGCGTTTGCATGTTCTCCCTGTGTCTGTGTTGGTTTCCTCCGGGTGCCCCGGTTTCCTCCCACACTCCAATGACATGCTGGTAGGTTAATTGGATCCTGTCTAAATTGGCCCTAGTATGTGTATGTATGAATGTAAGTTAGGGACCTTAGATTGTACATCCCTTGAGGGTTAGGGAATTATGTGAATGTACAATATATATGTAAAGTGCTGCGTAAATTGATGGCGCCATATAAGTACATGAAATAAAATACAATAAATAATGTGCCTGGTTTTCAGGCACAAACAGTCTAATCCTTATGCAGCAGTTCCGACAATTAAATTCCCGACCTCCATTTTTATACCAATATGCAAGAGCATGTAATTGCCAGGAACCGCAGTGCAAGGATTACTTTGTCGGGACTAATTGATGATTTTTGGGCAGAGGCGGAGAAAACCTTGTGCTGCGGTTACATTCCCCTGCAGATTGGTATAGAAATGGAAGTCAGGAATCTAATTTAATTGTTGAAATCATTGTAATTACTGCACAAGTATTGGACTGCTGGTGCTTGATAAACATGGAACAGTGCAGAGAATTACAAGAAGAAAGCGCTTGAGCCCAGGGGTAAATAGTCCTGTTCCTTCCCTTGGCCCCTAGTCGAGCAGACGTTTTTTCACAAGGCAGTTTGGCCATCCTTTCCTTGGGCCATCCAAAAAGGTGTCCAAACTCTTTTACAGTCCTATAGTGTATACTACGGAAAAAAAAATTTGCCGTGTGCCACTAAAGTGTTCGGG
This sequence comes from Staurois parvus, assembly GCF_062004578.1. Taxonomy (NCBI): domain Eukaryota; kingdom Metazoa; phylum Chordata; class Amphibia; order Anura; family Ranidae; genus Staurois; species Staurois parvus. The sequence goes on from NW_028318222.1 coordinate 1,626,137, forward strand.
TTTGGCTAGAAGAAGGTGGCAACCCTACCTATATCAGAAGGCAGAAATAATGGCCAGAGATGGGGGTGTGGGGTGAGATACTGACTTCAGAGCAAAAAGGTAAAATCTGCATATCAATATCTACCTGGTTTTGTTTGCACAAAATGAAGAAAAGTGGAGTGTGTTCGAAAATACGGACATGTGTTCAATGAATGAATAGATTCACTTTAAGCAGCTCTTTAAAATAAAATTAAAAAAAAAAATAAAAAAATAAATAAATCCAGATTAAAAATACTTCCAGTTGGAGAGAGTCCCAACACATGTAACAGCTCTAGGAGAAAAAGATTACATACAGGCTGTCTTTCTCATTTGTTTCAGATGTACCCTTTCTGCTGAACAGTTGTATTGCAGGCCATAGACGGGTCGAAAATCGGCCGTTTAAAAAAAAAAAAAGAAAAAGACGAAAAAATTGGTCATTCAAATAGGCTAACGTTACCACCAATGGTTAAAAAACAAAACAAAACAAAACACAAAACAAAAAAAAAAAAAAACAATTTGCCAATTTTCGTCCCGTCTATGGCCAGAATTTTTACTTCTGTCCCTTGCAGGGAGCTCTGCTTTTATATCTTACATGAAAAAGTCTTGCGGTTGCAACAATGTATCCATTTTGGATACAGATATTTTTATTCGGCTAGAAATAGATACAATGTTGCAACTGCAAGACTTTTCATATAAAATAGCAGACTGGAATTCTTATTTTTCTTTTCTTCTTCTTGCAGGTCACGGCTCATGCACAGATTTTTTAATCGGTAAAACGATCGGTCGATTTGCCCGCCATTGCTGGGAAAATCGGCCGATCGTCAAAATAGGCTGCGAATTTTCCAACTCTACCGATAAAAAAAAAATGTGCCAAAACCCCGAAAAACGGCCGACCAATTAACCCACAGACAGGTTGAAAATCGGCCTATTTTCGACCCGTCTATGGCCTGCATAAGTCTCATGCTGGCAGGCAAACAGAGGCGTTCTGTAGACAAGGATATAATTTGGGGGATTTAAGATTTAAGCCACTGGGGAGACTACCTAATGATGGCCAAACAGCAGCATTTCTGCCTGGCTTTACAAATAGATTTAACGAGCAACAGATTTTCATACTCAGTTTTAGAAATAACAGTTTATCGGTATAGATTTTTTGTGCACCTCACAGCAATGTAAACCCAATCACTAATAGCTCATACAAACATGCTCATGCGATTTCAACATTTGTTTTCTACCTTTTTAAAATTGGTGGCCTTTATTCAAAGAATAATTGGTGAAGCTAAAAACCCTATTTATGGTACTTGTTCACAACAGCTTTCACTTCAATTGGATATCAAGAATGAACAAGATGCAAAGACAATACAGGGACATTTTATAAATATATGGTATGTATACCTTGTAATCTACACATTACAGATGACTTTTTATATACCTCAAAATAGAACTTCTGATTTTGGATTCAGGAATATCCAAAATATATATAAAAAAAAAAATAAGTTAGAAGGAAAGATCCATCTTCTCCATGACTCCTGTTACCTGCAAGGACTAGTCACTGAGGAACTCTTTAAGTGTTACATACTGCTGACTGGTCCTAGGTACAATAGCAACATTTCGGAGCCTTGCAGTCACATGTCTGATGAAGGGTCTTAAAAGTCTCTGGAAATGTCGCTACTGTAACTATGATGTGATCACTGAATAAGGTCTTGATTCCATTCTTGAGATCCCTGCTATGCTGGTGACATATTTCTAATTCATGCATTCTTTTGGGATATTTTCCCTCACTTCCCGTCCATCTGACAGGTGTCACACCCAATAGCAAGTAAGCAGAAATCTCCCAGGAATGTACACAGTGATGAAAACATTTTTTCTAGTAGACTGAAGAAGGCTAGAAGATCTGTCAGTTTTGTAATGCTGTATACATCTCCACTGGGGAGATTTCCCTTCACTTTATTGATGATGCGTGTTAGGCAGAACAGGAATTGAGGGGAATCTTCCCAGCGGGAACATACACAGCATTAGACTCTCTGACAATTTTTATTGCAGTCTTTGCCTCAACTGGGAAGACACATCCCTATATTTTTCCAGGCAAACAAAAAGTGAGGGGAAAATCAAAAAAGAGTTGTCACCAAAACAAGTGGTGAGCGCACGTTTTCGCATAGGGACACCTGTTCAAGTGACTACTGCAGAGTCAAATTGCCCTAACTTTGGGGAGATTTTCTCTCACCTACTGTTGTGTCTCCAGCACAAAAAATAAAGGGAAATTTCCTCAATAGATGGTAAAAAATAACCTGATAGGTTTTTTTACCTTCCTTATTCTATCCAATAGTTAAAGGAGACATATAGCCAAAGTTCGTGGATCACAGGAGTGCGCTGATGCAATGCTTTGCATGCTCCTTTGGACAAAAATAATAAATGCACACTTTTTTACCTGCACAAAAATGTGCATTTATTATTTTTGTCCAAAAGGTGAACTTATCCTTTAATGCTCCATGCACATTTGCATTTTTTTTTAACCACTACCATACCAGGAACTTTAACCCCCTTCCTGCCCAGGTCAATTTTCAGGTTTCAGCGCTGTCACACTTTGAATGACTGCGCGGTCATACAACATTGTACCCAAAATAAAATTTTATAAATTTTCTTCACACAACTAGAGCTTTCTTTTGGTGGTAATTAATCACAACTGGGGTTTTTATTTTTTGCTAAATTAACAAAAAAAGACCGAAAATTTTGAAAAAAAACACGTTTTTCTTTGTTTCGGTTATAAAAGTTTACAAATAAATAATTGTTCTTCATAAATTTAGGCTGAGATGTCTTCTGCTACATGTCTTTGGTGAAAATAACCCAAATTAGTATTTATTATTTAGTCTGTAGGAAAGTTATAGAGTTCACAAACTATGGTATAGATCTGAAAATTGATCAATCCTGAAGTACTGACAGCCGATCTAATTTCTTGAGGTCCAAGAATGTCAGAACAGTACAGATATCCCCCAAATGACCCCTTTTTGCAAAGTAGACAGTCCGACATATTTCATAAGAGGCATGGCACTCTACAAAAACTTTTTTTTTCTGGTCCTAGATGCTGAAGCTCAAAAAATGCTAATAGCCCAAGTAGTGCGCATGGCTACACTATTTAGCGGAGAAAAATTTGCCGATTATTGCTTCCAGGAGCTTAAAAAAATTGCCAATGTGCATGGAGCCTAAGAAATAAACATTTGGCTATATATACACTTTAAGGCTTCATGTATGCAAGCCTACCCTGACCGCCGGCCATGGGAAAACAAAGTTTTGCAGCGGGTTGAGTTTTCCCGCGGTCAAAATGTTCCTATCCTGAACACGATTCTTTCGCGTTCAGGAGGTTTAACCTCACCTAAATGCAGTAGAAGAGTTGAGTTTAGGAGCTTTGGCAAAAAAAATACAAAAAAGCTCCTAAACTTGAGTTTATGAGTTGCTCACGTACATAAAGCCTAAGAGCTCATGTACACGGGACATTTGGAAAACTCTTCTGACCGCTAGAAACTGACTGCTAGAAAACGCAAGTTTAGCTGCGTTTGCATACCGCGTTTATATGTGTTTGTGTTTAGAAGAGTTTTTAAAAGATAACCTCAGGAGACCTTCCCAAATGCCCAGAATGCACTGAAAAATAGTAAATAATTAACTATTTCAGACATTTTGAGAGAAATAGAGAGAGCAGAAGCAGAGAGAGCAGTATGTGTTGAGATGACCTGTCTTTTCTGGTTGTATTCACTATGGATCCCATCATGAGAATAATGCAGCACGTTCTACAATTTTTTCCTTCACGAGAAACCTGCAACTGACTGCGCTGGTGTACTAGGTCCATTTGAATACATGGAAAATGCTTTGCATGCATTTTTGATGAAGAAAAAAGGCTCTGGACAGCATCTGGATATGGACCTGTCAAAAAACGCGTCTAAAACGCAAACGCTTGTAAACGCGGTTAACTGCGTTTACCCGAGTTTGGAGTTTGAAACGCCGGTAAAATCTACTCCTGAACGCAATTTTGGTGCGTTCAAAAAAACAACTGTAAACGACTATGTGTACATGGACACATAGGAAAACATAAAAAGGAGAGTTCAGAGGCTGCTGAAAAAAACGCTCAACAGCTCCTGAACGGCAGTTTAGCAGCTGCAGAGTACAGGAGCCCTAAAACAGATCTTCATACCCTTCCCTGCACTACTCCTCCAACAAAAGAAAAACGTTTTTGCCAACTCAAACATGCTGACAGAAAAGGGTTAGTACTTCCAAGGAGACAATGTACATGTAAATTGCTATATACCAAAGACATGCATAGTACAGCTAAACATACATTACTTGGATGATAATAGCTATAGCAACAATCGTGTTCTGCGAACAAAAATGCCATCAAAACCTTTTTTTCCCCCTAAAGAGCTTTAATAGGATGCTGGTCTGAATGTTCTGCAGTCTTGGCCTGCACTGTTAACTTCTACAAAATTCATGAGCAGTCAATTATTTGTTTTTAGCTTGAGGTGTTAGTGGAGCAATGAAGGCTTAAAAGGGCAGCTACTCATATAACAGCTCTGAGTGCTCCTCAGAGGGGCTCAACTTGCACAAATCGCTCGTGTTTGTTTGCAAGGAAATATCAGCTGCTCCCGTCTTCTCTATTAGCACAAGGAAGGAGTACAATCGTTTAAAAGGGGAGTTCTAGTTTAGTTCACACATATAATAAATCTTTGCTTTTGGGTTTCCTCCCACACTCCAAAGACACGCTGGTAGGTGAATTGGATCCTGTCTAAATTGGCCCTAATATGTGTATGTATGAATGTGAGTTAGGGACCTTAGATTGTACACCCCTTGAGGGTTAGGGACTGATGTGAATGTTCAATACATATGTGTAAAGCGTAAATTGACAGCACTATATAAGTACCTGAAATAAATAAATACCACTATTAAACCCAAAAGTAAACATTTATATTACAAACTTACCAATTCTTAGATAGGACAGCTGCATTCGTTTTCTTGTTTGGGCTTTCTTTCCTTTAATTCCATCAGGTGATCTGGCCAGTAAGTCTGTTATTTTAATCACTTGCCTGCCGCCCAATAGCAGATGTATTGCTACAGGGCAACTTCACTGGGCAAAAATCACATAAATGTACATGATTTTGCATTACAGGTAAGGGGGCGTGCGCGCACGCCACCCTACCCGTGCTGCTATTGGCTCCTGAGGATTTCAATCACAGGGTCCCAGCTGGCGACTTTCGGCCAGGAATTGATGATTGTCGGCGATCTCTCCTGTAAGCATGACCATGCTGCTCTCGATCTCTCTGCTGTGCAGAGAGATAGAAAGCAGCAGGTCTGCTTAACCAAAATATTATTATACAGTATTTATATAGCGGCAAAGGGTATGCTCAGCGCTGTACAGTAGCAAGGGGGACAGAACATGAAACAAGACAGTAACAATACAGCACACGAGAGGTTTGAGGGCCCTGCTCTTTCGAGTTTACAATCTAGGAGGGAGAGGAAAGTGGTACAGGAGGAAATGGCTGTGGGGGATGGAGTGGTGGGAGGAGTGGAGGAGGTTAGTTGTTAGGTGAGGTCAGGTGTTAGGTGAGGTTGGGGTAGGCTTCCCTGAAGAGGTGGGTTTTCAGAGTGCGCCTGAAGGTGAGGAGGGTAGGTGACAGTCTGATGGATTGGGGTAGGGAGTTCCAGAGGATGGGGGAAGTGTTGGAGAAGTCCTGCAATCGGGCGTGGGAGGAAGAGACCAGGGAGCTAGAGAGTAGGAGGTCCTGTGAGGAGCAGAGGACACGGGTAGGGTAGTATTTGGGTATCAGGTCAGTTATGTAGTTTGGGGCGGTGTTGTGGATGGCTTTGTAGGTCAGAGTTAGCAGTTTGAATTTGATGCGTTGGGCAATCGGGAGCCAGTGAAGGGATTGGCAGAGGGGGGAGGCAGATGTGCAGCGGTTGCTGAGGTGGATGAGTCTAGCCGCTGAGTTCAGGATAGACTGGAATGGGGATAGCATTCGTTTGGGTAGGCCGGTGAGAAGGGAATTGCAATAGTCTAGGCGTGAGATGATGAGGAAGTGTACGAGTTGTTTGGTGGTGTCTGGGGTGAGGAACGTGCGTATCTTGGAGATGTTGCGGAGGTGGAGCCTGCAAGATCTAGATAGCAGTCGGATGTGGGGTAGGAAGGAGAGGTGGGAGTCCAGGGTGACACCCAGGACTTTGACGTGTGGGATGGGAGAGATGGTGCCGTTGCTAGTAGTGATGGAGAGGATGGGGGGGGGGCACAAGACCAGGAGCTCGGTTTTGGATAGGTTAAGTTTGAGGAAATGAAGCGACATCCAGTCTGATATGTCGTTTAGGAGGTGGGAGATGCGGGCGGACAGTGAGGGGGTGAGGTGGGGGGTGGAGAGGTAAATTTGGGTGTCGTAGGCATAGAGGTGGTAATTGAAGCCATGGGAGTGAATAAGTTTGCCAAGGGAGGAGGTATAGATGGAGAAGAGGAGGGGTCCAAGGACAGAGCCTTGGGGGACCCCGACAGAGAGGGGGAAGGAGGGGAAGGTGGCAGTGTTGTAGGTGATGCTGAAGGAGCGTTGGGAAAGGTAGGAGGAGAACCAGGAGAGAGCAGCCAATGATGCCAAGGGAGTGCAGTTTGGCAAGGAGGAGAGGGTGGTCAACAGTGTCGAAGGCCGCGGAGAGGTCGAGGAGCAGGAGGATAGAATAGTGGCCATTGGCTTTGGCTGTTAGCAGGTCGTTGGTGATTTTAAGTAGGGCGGTTTCGGTGGAGTGCAGGGGACTTAGGCGATTGTAGGCCAGGCGCTCAAGGAGCTTGGAAGTGAAAGGCAGCAGGGAGGTGGGTCTAAGGTTGTTAAGGTTAGTGGGGTCAAGGGAGGGGATCTGGTGTTGCACCATAAGCGTTCTAGCGCGCGACTGCGTTGTTTGAGACATACTGCTACAGGGTAGCAGGGCTGTGCATTTACGGCTTCAGCTGTCGATTACAGTGCCAGGCCGGTGATTCCCCGCCTGCACCCGGCGATTGCTGAGTATCACTGACAGGGGGAGAGGTCTGTATGTAAACAATACAGATCTCTCCCGTGTCAGCTCCTGCACATTGCTTTGTATTGCTCTGCATAGCAGAGCAATACAAAGCAATGTGCTTACACAGTACAACACACACACACAGCACACAGTAAAACAGCACACAGTTCACCCTTTGATTGTCCCAGACGTGAACCCCTTCCTACCAAGTGCCATTAGTACAGTGTGTTTTTTTATTAGCACTGATCCCTGTATTAGTGTCACTGGGGATGTCAGTGACAGTTAGTCAGCTCCCCCCTGTGTCTGAATGCCCATATACACGTATTGAGATTTTTTTTTTTTAGCAAAGACATGTAGCAGAATACATTTTGGCCTACATTTATAAAGGAAATTAGTTTTTTTTTAAATTTTTTTACTGGACATGTTTAATAGCAAACTGTAAAAAAAATAGCTTTTTCTCAAAATTGTCGGTCTTTTTTTTTATAGCACAAAAAAATGTTAACCCCTTCCTGACTAGTGTCATTAGTACAGTGTCAGTGCTTTTTATTAGCACTGATCACTGTATTAGTGTCACTGGAGAGGTCAGTAGCAGTTGGTCAGTTCCCACCCAGTGTCAGCATGCCCGCCGCTGTCTCGATATAAGTCGCTGATCACCGCCATTACTAGTATTAAAAAAAAAAAAAATCAATAAAAATTCCAGTATATATACACCGCCATTTGTAAACGCTATAACTTTCACATAAACCAATTAATTTACATGTATTGGGATTTTTTTTTTTTAGCAAAGACATGTTGCAGAAAATATTTTGGCCTAAATTTATGATGAAATTTTATTTTTACACTTTTTATTGCATATGTTTAATAGCAGAAAGTCAAAAATATGTTTGTTTTTTTTTTCAAAACGGTCGGTCTTTTTTTGTTTATAGAGCAAAAAATAAAAGACGAGGTGATCAAATACCACCGAAAGAAAGCTCCATTTGTGGGAAAAAAATGACAAATCTATGTACAGCATTGCATGACCGTGCAATTGTTAGTTAAAGTAACGCAGGGCCATTTCACAAAAAATGGCCTGGTCAGGAAGGGGGGGAAATCTTCTGGAGGGCAAGTGGTCAACAGAACAAGCTGTCCTGCAGATGCAACAGTTAGAGGGTTTAGACATTTATTGTGGACAGGGGCATTTACAATGGTCATTTATGTAAAACCTTTATCCCAAAAAAGGAACAAAAAACTGTTCCTGTAACTGCTAAAAGTGTGAACTGGAGACTGACAATGCTGCTGTCCAGAGATGTCTACACTCTGAATGACGGAGCAACAGAGACACCCTAATATAGGAGGTGTGTAACTGGCCAGATCAACAGGTAAAAGCAGAGGGGGGAAAAAAACAAATGCAGCTACCACATCTAATGATTGGTAAGCACAATATATTATATTTTTGGTTTGGGGTTTTACTACCGCTTTACGGCAGAATTCCTCTTTATAGCAGATTGTTTTCAAACTAAACAAATACTCAAATTTCGAATGTACTGCATATGCTTCAGCTGAACTCCAGGCAGACATAAAAGTCACCCATGAAGCAGCTAGATATGAGTAAATCATTGCATTTGGATTTTAAAATGAAACAAGTCTAAGTACTTACATTTGACTTGGTACCAGTCTCTTGGATTCCCCTACACAGCAGCACTTGTACTGGGAGAGGGAAGGGGAAGGACTGAGAGCCAATCAGGTGTGCTGCATGCAAACATACCGACAAAGAACATGCTGATAGGAGGAGAGAGAGCAGAGGGAGCAGGCAAATGACCTCATCAGTCGTCTTCTGCCCAGGGGTGGACTGACAACTCATGGGGCCCCCGGGCAATAGGGGATCATGGGGCCCCTGTGTCCTTGCTCAAACTCAAAAAAGCCTATGAAAAAGGTACCAGGGGCATCTCATGGGGCCCCCTACTGACCCCGGGCGCTCGGGCAGTGCCCGAGTTTCCAAATGGTCAGTCCGCCCCTGCTTCTGACCTTTCACTGTCCAATCAGCAAGCCAGGGTTGGAGAAAAGTCACCAATGAATCCCTTCTACAGTCTATAATTGTAACAGAAAAAGTGATGCCATCTACCTGCCTGTGCTCTGTGGCAGGGCTAGGTGAAACTCAGAACAGGATTGAAAGAAATACAGATGCGTTTGGCAGCTAAAACCAGGGGTGTGGAAATTTAAAAAAAAAAAAAAAAAAAACAACTACTTGTCCAAGGGACTAAATTGGGGTCCCAATCTACTTGTCCCTCATGACAGTCTAATTGTCCTGATGAAAAAAAAAAATAATAATAATTTTAACCAAAACCATGTTTAAATCTGAGATGCTTTTAGGAATGTCTGGGACTTAGAAAAATAAAAGAGGCTTTATGGCAACTTAAACTTTTAGAGCGGATTCACATTCACACGCGTGGTGCGGACTGAAGCTCAGGTTTCACAGCTAATTGATACAGTAGCTGTTCACAGGTTCATGTCAGGTTTATGTCGGGTTCAGGACGGGATCAGCTCAGGATCTTATCCTGTTCACACATGTAATCCACACCTGGACCTGAAGGCACTGCTCAGAAGTTGAACATGGCTCTTTTAAAAACCACACTAAGGGTTGGTTCACACTACAGAAACGCAGTTCAGATACGTTCTGATTGCATTTTTGCAGGTGCGGTTTTTTACGTGTTTTTGGCACATTCCTGGGCGTTTGACGCGTTCCACTGCATTTTTTATGCGTTCCAGTTCATTTCCCCCCTCTGTTTCTGCAATTTAAATAGGGACATGTGCCTTCCAGTGTGTTTTTGGTGCGTTCTTGAGGCATTTTACCGAGTCCCAGTACAGTTCTGTGCAGAAAAAAAATGCAGCATGTTCTATTTTTTTTCTGCATCCGGAATGCACTGAAACTTCAAGCACTGATGTGAACTATGACATTGACAACCATATAACCTACTTTCTGTGCATTTTGGATGCAGAAAAAAAATCAACTGAAACGCATGTAGTGTGAACTGGTCCTGAATCCGCACCAGACATATGTGAACAGGCACCATAGGAAGTAATGTTATTTCACATTTTATGCGGATTGGATGCAGGTCAAACCACAACCAATCCGCATATATGTGTATGGGCACTTAACATGGGCTCACACTGATGCGGTGCGGAATTCACACGGGTTTCTGTGCGATTTCCACAGCACATCATAATTGCACCCCACTCATACGAACCATTGTGGGTGTATATTTTAGGATAACGACACCCCAAAATCAGTTCTCAAAATGCATTGCGATGTGCAGAATCGGATTGCATAGGTGTGAACATCCATGCGATCCGATTCTGGTGCGGGCTGAAAAAGGGTCCTGCACTTTTTTGGTGTGGATGCGGTCGATTTGAGCCATACATAATGTAAGGCTCAAATTGCTCCGCACAGAAATTGCATGTGATTTGCACAGGAATGCGGTGCGGTTCCTGTGCGAATCACATGCGATGTGCCGCACTGTATCAGCATTAATATTTTTAACATTGAGCTGTATATCCCTTACTCACCTCCCTGCCTGTCTCCAGCACCACACCCAGGGACTAGCAGGGAGGGGAGAGACCTTGCAGTGTGCAGAACACCGATTGGGTGCTCATCAGGAAAGGGGAGTGTCAGACTCTTTTAACGCTCAGCAGAAGTGGATCTACTGGGTGAGTAAATGAGGCGTTAGCCTCAATGAAAAAAAAAAAAAAAAAAAAACTTTATTCCTTCAGGTTACCCTTGCACACAGAAGCACAAGCACAAGCTGAGCCCCAGGGGCGGAGCCCCTCATGGCCACATTCTTGAAAAAGTGAAAGCTTGAACTTCTCCCGTACTGCTGTCACACAGAGGGCTCAAATTGCTGAGCTGCTGCAGGAGCAGGAAAATATTACCTGTTCCAACCTAAAAATGGGTGGAACATGTAACCCGAAGGGGAACTTATCCTTTAATCCTTTCGCTGCCAGAGCGGTTTGTCTTTTTTGGAAATGTTTTAAAAAAAAAAAAAAATAATCATTGAAGAGTACATGAAACCCCCAACAAACAGCATATTTTTTTTGAAAGCAGACACCCTAGAGAATAAAATAGTGGTAGGTCCAATTTTTTAGGGCACATGATAAGACACACTAAAGTTAGTTTTAGGGCACAAAAACACAATAAATGACCCAATTTTTTGTAATATATAAACAGATGAAGCAGCACCAAGTAAAACGATATCCAACATGTCAAATGTTAAAATTTGCATGCCACTGTGAAATGGCGACAAACTTCAGTACCCTATATTTTCTATAGGTAACGCTTAAAAGCCCCCTTATAGGTCATCAGTTTAGCATTACGGGGGAGGTCTGGTGCTAGAATTATTGCTCTCATTCCAGCATGTGCTGCTATATGTAACATGTATAGCAATTGACGTTTTTATCCGTAGGCTCCCCAACGCACGCATTTATGTTTACACATGCATATATGTCGGGGGGGCCTCATTTTTTTGGGGGAGTTATTTTATGTGCTTATGTGTAACTTTATTTTTTTACAATTATAATTTTTTTTTTTTAACTTTTTTTACCATCACATAGGAGACAAAAAATCCCCTGTATGATGATTTTTTGGTGACAAGTTCTCTTTCATGAGATATTCAGGGTTTAAAAAATGACCCTGGATTTCTCCTCTGTTCGCCACTGAACGTAATGCTTTGCAGAATGCACTGCATTATATTCTTTCCCAGCCTTGATGGCCAGGGACACTGACAATGGGGACCCAGAAGTGACATCATACATGTTGCTTCCGGGTCAAGAACAGGATGGGGACATGTGTCCGCTCTCCTTTCTCCCCTCTGTCCACTGGCACCTGCTGTCCCAGGCCCGAACATGGGCAGGAGGAGGCTGGGATACATAGCAGGGGGCACTTTACCGGCAAGTGTGGAAGCAATCAGGCGGCAGTGGAGCCACCCGATTGCTTTCCACCTGACAAGTAAATGTAGGAAAAAAGTTTCTGTCCGGCACCCAGAACTATATGTCCCGGGTGTCAGGAGATAGGATTAGCGCATCCCTGTAAACCAGTAACCTTACTGTATATATACAGTTAGGTCCAATTTTAGATTTTTTCAGGTATTTACAAAAACATATTCAATATATAGTTATATAATGGATATGGGCTGAAAGTGCACACTCTCAGGTTTAATATGAGGGTATGTACATCCAAATTGGAGGAAGGGTTTAGGAATTACAGCTCTTAAGAGTAGCCACCCCCCCCCCCTTTTTTCAAGGGACCAAAAGTAATTGGACAATTGAATATAATCATAAATAAAATGTTCATTTTTAATATTTTGTTGAGAATCCTTTACTGGCAATGACTGCCTGAAGTCTGGAACCCATGGACATTACCAAAGACTGGGTTTTCTCCTTTGTCATGCTTTGCCAGACTCTAACTGCAGCTGTCTTCAGTTCTTTGCTTGTGGGTCTTTCTGCCTTTAGTTTTGCCCCTCTGTGCTGGTGGTCAGTCAGTCAGTGGAACATTGCCCCTCTGTGCTGGTGGTCGGTCAGTCAGTGGAACATTGCCCCTCTGTGCTGGTGGTCGGTCAGTCAGTGGAACATTGCCCCTCTGTGCTGGTGGTCGGTCAGTCAGTGGAACATTGCCCCTCTGTGCTGGTGGTCGGTCAGTCAGTGGAACATTGCCCCTCTGTGCTGGTGGTCGGTCAGTCAGTGGAACATTGCCCCTCTGTGCTGGTGGTCGGTCAGTCAGTGGAACATTGCCCCTCTGTGCTGGTGGTCGGTCAGTCAGTGGAACATTGCCCCTCTGTGCTGGTGGTCGGTCAGTCAGTGGAACATTGCCCCTCTGTGCTGGTGGTCGGTCAGTCAGTGGAACATTGCCCCTCTGTGCTGGTGGTCGGTCAGTCAGTGGAACATTGCCCCTCTGTGCTGGTGGTCGGTCAGTCAATGGAACATTGCCCCTCTGTGCTGGTGGTCGGTCAGTCAATGGAACATTGCCCCTCTGTGCTGGTGGTCAGTCAATGGAACATTGCCCCTCTGTGCTGGTGGTCGGTCAGTCAGTGGAACATTGCCCCTCTGTGCTGGTGGTCGGTCAGTCAATGGAACATTGCCCCTCTGTGCTGGTGGTCGGTCAGTCAATGGAACATTGCCCCTCTGTGCTGGTGGTCAGTCAATGGAACATTGCCCCTCTGTGCTGGTGGTCAGTCAATGGAACATTGCCCCTCTGTGCTGGTGGTCAGTCAATGGAACATTGCCCCTCTGTGCTGGTGGTCAGTCAATGGAACATTGCCCCTCTGTGCTGGTGGTCAGTCAATGGAACATTGCCCCTCTGTGCTGGTGGTCAGTCAATGGAACATTGCCCCTCTGTGCTGGTGGTCAGCAAATTTAAGAGGAACTTGAGCTGTGAATGTATGGGTTGTTTTTTGTAAACTAAAACCTCACTATTCATGTTTAATTGCAGTGTTGGCACTTTGTGATAAATAAGTGGGTTTTGGGTCGCAGTCTGAGCCAGGGGCGGACTGACAACTCATGGGGCCCCCGGGCAATAGGGGATCATGGGGCCCCTGTGTCCTTGCCCAAACTCAAAAAAAGCCTATGAAAAAGGTATCAGGGGCATCTCATGGGGCCCCCTACTGACCCCGGGCCCTCGGGCAGTGCCTGAGTTTCCAAATGGTCAGTCCGCCCCTGCTCTGGGCACTCAGGTTTCAAAAGGTTTGCCATTACTGATCTAGGACATATCCAGCTCAAGCTGTCATGTTACAAATGGAAGAAGAAACACGAAACAAAACAAGGATGCATTTACTAGGGAAAGTGATAACATGAAACCCAAACCAAGTCGTGCAAGAATTTCAAAGTGCCCTGGCTAAACCCTTAGGGGTTGATTTACTAAAGGCAATTGGACTGTGCACTTTGCAAAGTGCAATTTCACACTGCAAGTGCAGTTGCTCCAGAGCTTAGTAAATGAGGTATAGCTTTCCTTTGCCAAGAATACCCAATCACATGCAAGGAAAAATGTAAAAAACAGCATTTTTGCTTGCACATGATTGGATGGTGGAAGTCAGCAGAGCTTCTGTGCATTTACTATGCTCTGGAACAACTGCATTTACAGAGTGCAATTGCTCGTTGCAAAGTGCACAGTCCAATTGCCTTTAGTAAATCAACCCCTTAAAGTAATGCCCCATACACACTATAAGAAAATCGTACAAAAATTTTCGTACGAGGACCGATCGTCCGATAATCAGATCGTTAGTACACAGCTTGTGAGAGCAGATCACAACAAGTCGTACAACAATATCCGAAGGGACAAGCGCAAAAATGTTTCTCGTACGATACCAGATCATAAGATTTTCGTTTAATCAGTACAATAGTCATCTGAAAATACAATACAAATAAAATGCAATACAAGACATCACTTTCTAAATTCTTTTCTTTCATAGGAGAATTTTCGTATCTTTAGTAACCTTTTCACTTTCAATGTAAGACTAGCAGGCGAAAAAAACGGCCGATCGTTCATCCGATATTCTCATCTGCCTTTGAATCAGCCTGGTAAAGCTCACAAAACCATCTCTGACACCAGCATTTTAGGTCTGTAAAAAGTCACACCTGGCCAGGACATTGATTTATCACAGCTGCGTCTCTGGTACCTAGATACTATTAAAGGGGCAGCAGGCTATGATCCACCCAGTCAAGCCGCTAATCCACCAACATGCAAGAAAACAAAACAAAACAAAAAAAAAAAACAGAAAAAAAAAAAAAAAAGCAGGTGCCCATATAGAGTGAGTGATAGCATGGAAACCAGAATTGTATAGGTATTGATTTTTTATTTTTCATTATCAAGAGAATCAAAAAGGAAACTGTATATTTATAGGTGATTTATAAGTACTGTATAGCAGGACTTTGAAAGAAAACTAAGAAAAAAATATCAAACCAGCAGAAACGCATGCGATGCAACAGTAAATTACCTGTGTCTATGTTCCTGCTTTGGATGAAATGTCTGGCAGGAAAATGTGCGTTCCACAAATGTTTTGAGCCTGCAACGGCAACAAAAGCCTCTCTGTGACACCATGTTGTCTGTGTGCTTTATGGACATGTCAAGCAATTGTGAAAAACATAAATCTGACTTTGCAATGTACCCTCCACATTTTATACATGTTGGTAAATGCACACCTTATAAACGTTGAAACAGTTAAAAGGAGATTCTTCAGACCCCTGGACCCCTTCCCTATGAATAAAATTAAAAGTCAGCAGCTACAAATACTGTAAGCTGCTGACTTTTGAAAAAAGGACACTTACATATCCAAGGATCCAGCACTGTTCTCACCCAGACCAGTTCTTCGCTGGTCTTTTGGTCCCCGGTAGCACCAACTGTGCATGTATGAGCCACGCTGCATCCTGTAAATGGTCCCACGGCCTTCTGGGACTTGTACTGTGTCCCAAGAGGCTGCGGGGCAGAGGAGGGGGACCTGAAAAGTGCCCAAAAGTTAAAGAGGAGCAGGGACTAGGCAGAAAAGCAAAGTGTGCCCTCAGGAGTGACGTTCTGCTTTAATTATCATTATAAAAATCATGGGCAGCACAGTGGCTAAATGGTTAGCACTTCTGCCTGGCAGTACTAGGGTTGTTGGTTCGAATCCCAACCATGGCACCTCCTGCCTCGAGTTTGCATGTTCTCCCTGTGCCTGCGTGGGTTTCTTCCTGGTACTCTGGTTTCCTCCCACACTCCAAAGACATGCTGGTAGGTGAATTAGCTCCTGTCTAAATTGGCTCTAGTATGTGTATGTATGAATGTGAGTTAGGGACCTTAGATTGTACACCCCTTGAGGGTCAGGGACTGATGTGAATGTACAATATATGTATGTAAAGCGCTGCGTAAACTGATGGCACTATAGAAGTACATGAAATAAAAAAAAAAAAATTAAAAATAAATTAAGATTCTTGTGTCAAATAACTGCAGAGTGTGCTGGGGAATGTTTTGTATTGTTCTGCCCACATCCACCTTTTATTTTGACATTTACACAAGATGCCATGGTTATTCTGCTGGATTTGGTGCAGACACACAATGGTGGAATTCAGCTGCCTTGAGCGATGATAGGCTTTTGGGGTTTTGCTGTACCTTTAAGTAGAAATGGGCTACCTCAAAAGCACAGCTGCATATAAACAGGCATGAGCAAATCTGCCCTGGATCAATTCACAGTGTTGCGACTCGAAGATTGGCAACTTAGCAACAAACCGCATTAAAGTCTATGGAGGGAAGAATCTTGTTATTCGGGTCATTTGTAGGGCTAAGACCTCATGCACACTGGAAGTGTAGTTCCAGGGAATGAGATTCCATTGCATAAGATTCCCCACAGCTGATAGCCTATAAAAGTCAATGACAGGCTGCAACCACTGGGGCTGGATGGTGTATTAATGGAATGAATGCTCAGAAAACAGACTTCCTTAATTCCAGGCATTTGTCCCTGGGCACGTACTGCCCTAAATGTTAGTGTCACTAGGGGCACCATCCAGTCGCAGCCATTTGCAGCCTCTGACTTTTACAGGCTGTCAGCAGTGCTGCTGGACATTGGGCCTGTGCCTTCTGCTCACAAGAAAACATTACAATCTTATGTACAAGGGCTAAAATAGCCAGTGTGCATAAGACCTAATAAGAAAGCTTTTTACAAAAAGGAACAAAAAGCAGGGCACTGCCATGGGGGAAGTATCAATGCCAAAATTAAAAACACAGTACAGGCGTACCTCGGTTTACGAATTTAATGCGTTCTGCGGGACTTTTCGTATTGCGAAAAATTCACAAACCGAAACACGGTTTCCCATAGGAATGCATTGAAAACCAATTAATCCGTTCCGGAGGTCAGAAAACAGTCACAAAAAAAAAAAAAAAAAAAAAAAAAAGAAAAAAGTCTTTTATCTGTTCAACACACTTTATAAAGTGCACGTTAAAGGCATAAATACTGTACGACATGATTAAAAAAAAAATTTGTAAACGCATTGAAAACCAATTAATCCATTTGTATTGCAAAAAAAATCATAAATGCATTTAAAACCAATGAATCTGTTCGAGGTCAGAAAAAAAAAAAAAAAAGGCTTATCTGTTCAAAACTCTTTATAAAGTGCAGTTTAAAGGCATAGTACTGTACAGGGACATGATTAAAAAAAAAATTGTAAATGCATGAAAACCAATTAATCCGTTCGTATTGTGAAAAAAAATTGTAAACTGAGACATTTTCATTCGTAAACCGAAAATTACATTAACCGAGGCACGCCTGTATAGTACATTTCTTTCCTTATATAGAATTATCAGCAACACGCGCTGACAACTTGGCTGCTGGGAGCCCATCAACTTATAGTGAGAGGGCTGTATTTTTGGATTTGTTTATTTATCTCTTGTACATTAGCTGACCAGGGTAAAGGATATTATGGATTGTAACGAATTTCTGGCGGTGAACTTACAATGTTTTTTCTTAACTCAGCAAAATGCCGAAGATTGGCCGTGAACCCGTTATTACAGCAAACCCAAAACTACCTTAATACCTTATCAAAATGGCAAAAAAGTAAGAGGCAATAGCAATAAATATATAAAGTGATTTAAAGTCATGAAATAGTTTTTCAATTCTAAGCTAAATATTGGAACTATTAGCCTAGACTATGTCATTACACAGAACAGTCTTGTGCCTTCTGAAAGTTCAAAACAAGTTTGTAAAGCAAGAATGATATTCTTTTGCTCCGGGGTGATACTGGCCCTTCACTTAGGGCCGTTATGGACACCATCTCAGAGTTTGGAGAGTGCTCTGGACTAAAAATAAATTGGTCTAAATCCACCCTATTGCCCATAGATGGAACTATTGACTCCACTTTATCCTCTTTTTGCCTGGCCCAGAAGACATCCTCCTTTAAATATCTTGGGATCCCTATCACTTCAAATATTCTCACTTACTTCTATTTGAATATTATCCCTATGCTATCTCATTTCTGAGATAATGTAAAACTTTGGAATAAATTGTGGATGGCTTTAAATCGGCAGAACTACCCTTACTAAAATGATTTTTGTGCCACAACTACTATATTTCTTGCATAACACGCAGGTAGTAATCCCACTACAAACATATGATTAATACAATTTTTAGATCATTATTGTGGAGGGACCTTTCACCCAGGATATACTATATAGTGGCTAAGCTGCAACATATGATCAGAGTGCCCATGACTAACTCTACACAACCTAGGGATTCATCACTCAATGTCATTTCTAATTTAACTAAAGCCCAGACCATTGCCTAGGGTTTGGAATCCCAATCAATGTGTAAGCCTGTAACGGAACCGGAACCCAGACCGCACTGAGTTTTTCCGTTATACCACAGCTTCCCCTGTCCGAACACCATCCACGGACCACACCCTTGAAATCCCTCAGGAAACAGACAGCACCCAGCTCTTCTTAATACACAAAGCCAACTCTGTTTATTTTAACTCAACACACAGGATATATACAGAGGGCGGGGAAACACAACCAGGAACAGGAAACACATCATCACCCCTCCCCATCCCACCAAGACACAGAACAATGGGATGAAGCACATGGCAAAGGACATTGACCAATCCCCACACAAATATACACAAACAGTACATCTCATAATAGTTGGCTGGACAGGAAGACACAGCACAATGGGGGGTAGCACATGGCAAACAGACAATGGACAGCCATGTGGCCTAGACAAAGGAACACACACTATACACAAGACTCAGACATTCACATACACACCCTGTAACCCTTAAACAGGCACAGGGTGGGTTAAACATAATGATTTGGGGAGATGATACAGAGGTCCCCCCACCCCCAAAAGTCACTCCCGTCACAAAGCCCAACAAGTGTACCAATGTACAAGCTATAGCACAAAATTTGGGCCAAGATTAAGCAGTTGCAATGAGTAACAGGTTTTACTAATATATATATATATATATATATATATATATATATATATACACACACACATATACATATCCTTGTTGGGCTCAATAACACCTACCTAGAGTTAGATAACTACAATAAACTGCAAAGTCGCAGACCTTTGGGATAACACACCTACACCACATATTTGACAAAAGTCAGCTTTTACCTTTCTCCATCCTACAGTCTTAATATGTCCTCCATGATAGTATGCATTCCTACTGTCTTCAGCTCAAACATGCAGTATTTGCACAGGGACCTCCTGATACTTGGCCCCTTTCCCCACTCCTATAATTAACGTGATGTGGTCTACCACTTCCACTAAAGGCTTTATTTCTGCTATACATTACTTTCAGAACACCTACCTTGAGGATTATCCATATAGAGTGATTGAACACTGTGAAAGGGAGGTAGGCAATATGGAGGGAGGAAGACCAGTGGAAAGCTGCATTACGATCAGTCCAGCTTTGTAAATGTATCCCAGAGACTCTCCAGCTGTACATATTTCTAAGGGTCCATTATACCCCTTCTAAGTCATATAATAGCATACCATCTGATCACTAATGTAGTAGATGCCATAGAGATCACAGGATCTTAAAACATATGCTTTGGTGCTGCCCTTAGCTACACGGATATTGGGCAACAGTTGTCAGCACCCTTAATAATGCCTATCAGCCAAACTAATATAGAGTTGGACCCCAAACAATGTTTATTGGGTATACTTGTCCCAGTCACATATAGGAGAAGCGATTTCCAGAGCTTTATTTCAAGTATGCAAATTTTTACTCCAGCACTGGAAATCTGAACCCCTCTGATCCTTGATGAATGGATACACTGTATGGGTACAACATTGCGTTATGAGTGTTTGATCTATCAGTATCATGGGTGCCCTGCCAAAATTGAGATACTTTGGTATGGCTGGATGAACATCCCTGGTCTCACCCCAGTTGACCTAATATTACATAGACTTATGTAACGTGTTTATTTTGTTTTTCACTACTATTGCATTCTTTGAGGTATGATTAGAGTAGCAGAGGTTTAGAATACTGCAATATTGCTGCATCACTGTATTAAATGGACATGGGGCCATACATCTGACTTCTGTGAAAATGTAACCTTTTACCAATGAACACAGATGTGAAATGTTGCTTCTTCTGGTCCAGTGAATATACTGAATTTTCTTGGTTTTCTTTTTTGTTCAATAGACCTCTTTCTAATTTAAAAAAAAAGTTTGTAAAGCAAGGGTCTACTCTTCAGGATGGAGAGTTATTTAGGTAAGTATTTACAAATTAAAGAGTGCCCAGGTTGGGTTTTCCTGCTGCCAATTTTCCCTTTTTTAGATGTACTGTGCCCTTTTTGGAACCAAATCCTCTTTCCCTCTCAGTGTGACCAGTTTTAGATAATCTGGCTGAATACTACAGGCTGTCTAACATGACCCAGTTCATAAGGCACCAAATACTCTTCTCCCAAAGCATCCTTCTATGCTTAAAATTTTCCAAAATGTTTAACAGAATTTTTCAAAAGTTCAGAAGCAGAGCATTTTTTACACTATCGTGTAGGTCATAATACTGCTGCTGGAATGGTGCAGCTCTTGACGTAGCAAGGAGAATGAGGGTGTGGAAAACTGAGAACCCCAAGAATATGGATAGCCTTGCAGTTGCCCAGTTTGCCTCCCCCCCCTTCCACTGCTTGTTCCACTCCTCAGTTTCCCCCCCTTTGGGTCTGATGAAAAAACATTTATAGAAATGTATTATTTACCTACACTTATACTATACTAAAAGTTGTATCCAACCTCAAAATGATTTTTTTTTTTTATAATTCAAATATTTATTAATTTTCCATTTCAATTACATTTCATCATCACAATATAAATATATATATATAAAATATATTCTATAATATTATATTAACCAACATTTCTACTTTATATACTCTATGCAACCTTTTCCCCCCTTCTCCACCCCCCACCCTATGTCCCCTCTGCCTATTCTATCTTTTCTCTACGTCTTCTTATATCAGCAAGTGGAATTTTTCTGTTGTTATCTTTATTCTTTCCTACACCTCATATATAATCTGGCTTTTTCCCAGTTCTCCCATTTCCCATGATAAACCTCCATCTTATCTTCTTGGGTATGGCACAGCCTTTCCATCTTTTTAATCTGCTCAACTCTTTCAATCCAGTCCTCTTCCTTTGGTGCCTCTATTTGCCTCCAGAACTTGGGTATCAGGGCTTTTGCAGCATTTATATAGTTCCATATCCCTGATTTTTTATATTTATTTACCGTTATATCCGTGATGTGCAAAATACATACTTCTGGATCTAGATTTATATCTATTTCTGTCAATTTTCTTATTAAGTGGATTATTGTTGTCCAGAATATCTGGATTTTTGGGCATCCCCACCATATATGGTATATTGTGCCTATTTCTCCACATCCCCTCCAACACAGCGGTGTACTCTCTCCACACATCTTATTTTCTACTACTGGTGAAATGTGCCATCTTGTCAAACACTTATAGTTCATTTCTACTTCTCTCATAGAGACATTTTCGTGAGTTAATCTATACATTCTCCTCTGCTTTTCCTCATCTATCACAACTCCCATATCCATTTCCCATTTTGTTAAATATGTTGGTTTCGTGTTTGTGTCTAGTTCAGTGAGTATTTTATAAATTCTAGCAATCCCGTGTTTCCCATCACCTTGTGTTCCCAATGTCTTTTCAAACAAGTTCCAATTGTCTCTTGTCCTTAAAGGTCTTGGCAAACTTCCGACAAAACACCTCAATTGGAAATACCGCCATTCGTCTAATTTAGTGAAAATCTCTCCCTCTTTTTTTTTCAATTCGCCATATGCTCCTATTTCATCTCCCACCAAGATGTCTCCTAATTGCACCTTATCTTTTTTAAACCACTTCCCTCCTATTTCTTCTCTACCTGGGGGGAAAAACTCTGTATTTTTTAGTGGAATCAGTGTAGAATTAAAAGTCCATTTCATACTTCTGTGTAAGTTATCCCAAATCTTTAAAACATTCAAAGTGTATGTATTTACATTGTCATTTAAACCCCTATACTGTGTTGGTACCCATATCATTCTTCCCAAGTCTGTTCCGCTGAGTTCATTCTCTATTCTCACCCAGCTTTTTTTATTATTAAATATCCAATCTATGGTTCTTGCCAGTATTACCGCTTTGTAATATCTTTTAAAGTCTGGGAGCCCTAAACCCCCTCTTTCTTTCCTCCTACTTAGCAGTTCGTATGACAGTCTTGGTTTTTTATTCCTCCATATGTATCTTGTTATCAATTTCTTAATTATTTTAAAGAAAATCTCTGGGAGTTTAATTGGGATCATTTGATATCTATATATGATTTTTGGTACTATTACCATTTTTACCAGATTAATACGGCCCATCCATGTCGGGGTTCCTCCCTCCAATCTTTTTAATTCATCTCTAATCTCATTTATCAGTGTAATATAGTTTAGTTTATATAGATGTTTATGTGAGGCTGTGAGTTTTACTCCTAGATATTTTATATCTCTATCTTTCCATTTAAAGGGAAATTCTTTTTGTATCCTTTCTTTTTCGTTTTTTAAGATGTTTATATTTAGAATCTCCGTTTTTGTTGGATTTATCTTTAAATTTGATAGTTCTCCGTACTCCTTTAGTGACTTCATTAAGTTTGGAAGTGTTATCCTGGGGTTTCCTACATAGAACAACAAGTCGTCTGCAAAAGCAGCAACTTTATGTTCCGTATCTCCTATTCGGATTCCCTTTACGTCTCTATTCAGTCTTATTGTTGATAGTAGAGGTTCTAGAGATATAACATACAGCAATGGGGATAATGGGCATCCCTGTCTTGTTCCGTTTGACATCTCAATGGGTTCTGACCTCTCCCCATTTACCCCAATGACCACCGAGGGGTATCTGTACAGCTTTCCTATCCATTCTCTCATCCTAGGCCCGATTCCCAAAGCTTCCAGAGTGTCCATCATGAATCTCCAATTTACCCTATCAAACGCTTTTTCAGCATCTATAGACAGTAGTACCGCCGGTTCTTTTCCCTTTTTACTCTTTTGGATTAGCATCAATGATCGTACCCCATTATCTTTTCCTTCCCTCCCTGGAACAAAGCCCACCTGATCCTCATGTATCCATCCAGGCATTAGCTCTTTCAATCTGTTTGCTAGGACCTTTGCGTACAACTTAGTGTCTGTGTTCAGTAGTGAAATAGGTCTATAGCTAGAACACTGAGAGGGATCTTTTCCCTCTTTCTGAATGAGCACGAGTTGGGCTTGTAATGATTCTCTTCTTACTTCCATCTCTCCACCTAGTGCATTCATGTAGTTTTTGAGTTTTGGTACTAAGATTTCACTGAATTTTTTATAGTATCTCACTGTATAACCATCTGGGCCTGGGCTTTTCCCCGACACTGTCCCCTTTAATGCTAGTTTTATTTCTTCCTGTGAGATATCTGCGTCTAGGGAGTTTAGTTGGTCCTCATTTAATTTTAATAACCTAGCCATTTCCAAATATTTCTTTCTTTTCTGGTTTTTCTCACTGTCTATAGTTTCTGAACTTTCCGAGGGGCTTATATTGTACAGTTTCCTGTAATATTCTATGAAGGCTTTGGTGATATCTTTATTTGAGTGTTTCATGTTTCCTTTAGCATCTTTTATTTTTTCTATATAATTTCTATTTTTCTTTTTCCTCAGGGCTCTCATCAGATACTTTCCAGGTCTTTCTCCCCATCTATATCTCTCACTTAGAACTCTATTATATACTTTTCTCCTCTCCTCTTCTATCATTTCTTTCAGTTCTTCCTTCTGTTTTTTTAACTTCAGCTCTATTTCTTTTGTTATTCTATTCTTATGTATTTGTTCTAATTTATCTATTTCTTCTAAGAGCTCATTCATTTTCTCCCTTCTTTCTTTTTTCTTTCTAGCCCCAATCGCCATTAATATTCCTCTTATATAAGCTTTGTGAGCCTCCCACACTGTGGCTGTTGACACCTCCCCTGTCTCATTCTCCTTAAAAAAGCGTTCGATCTCCTCCCCTATTTTCTGAGCTATTTCCCTTTCCACTAAAAGTGTCTCATTCAATTTCCATCCCAGCCCTCCGCTTTTCCTTCTCCCCCATTCCATTTTCATAGTAACTGGAGCGTGGTCTGATAAAGTTATTGTCTCTATATCTACCTGGGTCAGATGGTCGATTAATTGATGTTCTATTAATATATAATCTAATCTTGAATATCTCTTGTGCATATTTGAGAAAAAAGTATAATCTCTATCTTGCGTGTGTGTAATTCTCCAGGCATCTATCAGTTGACTTATGTGTAATTCTTTTTTCAATAATTTCAGGGCCTTACTTCCTTCTGTCTTTATATGGGAGGTGGCATCCCTTTGTGGGTCCATACAGAAGTTAAAATCCCCTGCCAGGATCAAACGTCCTTTTTTAAAGTCCATCAACTTCCTCAACACCTTTTTCAGATACTCCTCCGGTTTTTTATTAGGGCAGTAGATGTTGGCCAGTGTACACTCGATCTCCTGTAACTTGCCCCTTAAGAACAAAAATCTCCCATCTGGGTCTGTTTTTCTATCTTCCAACTCAAACCTAACGTTCTTTGCCAGGCCTATTGCTACCCCTTTTGCTCTTTTAACCGGGGAATCTGCATAGTACCATGTTGGGTATTTTTTAGACCTCAGTCTAACATTTGAGCTTATCTCAAGATGTGTCTCCTGTAAAAATATCACTGAGGCTTCTCTATGATGTAATTCTTTAAATAATCTATATCTTTTCCCGGGACAGTTCAACCCATTTATGTTATATGTTATAAACTGAATCTCTTCCATCTTCCTTAAATTTCCTCTTTTCTCCTCCATCTATATTTTTTATTTCTCTCTCCTTCTCCCTTCTCACTTGTTTTTATATCATCTTTTATTTTGCAGAGAAAACAACCTCCCTCTCCCATTTCCCACCCTGCCAACCTTCCAACCCCCTCCCTCCCCCCTCCCCTCCCCCCTCTTTTTAGGCCTAACATTTGCCTACTAATCATTTATGGATTAAAAAATCCACCTTTGATTTGATCCTTGGGCTAAAACTCCGTCCATGGACGACTTTCCCCTTGACTAACCTCCCCATAACCTCCCAAGCCCCACCTGGATATTATCACTGGCAGAAAAATAGAGAGAGAAGAAAAATGAAAAAAAAAACGAAAAAAATCCATAACGAAGGCAATAGAGTGGGGGTAGGTGGCGAGAGGAGAAGAAAGGGGTTAAAAAAAAAAAAAAAAAAACACCTCTCTCCTCCTCCCCCCCTCCCCCCCCCTCCACCCCCTCCCCCCCACAAATTGCCAGTCCTCTTTTCTCTTCGCTCTACTTTCTCATCGTTCTTCTTCCCAGCCAGGGATTTCCATTCTTTGAATTTTTAAACTGTCACAAAAATTTTTCGTATCTTCTGGAAACCTAAGGTATGCTGTAGTCCCGTTTTTCCATCCTATTAGGCATTCGGGAGTCCCCCATCTATATTGCACCTTTTGTTCTTTCAACCTTTTCAATAAGGGTCTCAAAGTTCTCCTTCTCCACAAAGTCTCTGGAGCCAGATCCGCATATATCTGTATGTCTCCTCCTTCATACTTAATTACTGATTTTCCCTTAGTCTTCCTCCAGATTTTTTCTCTGTCCCGAAGTTCATAAAATTTGACAATTATATCTCTCGGCCTTTCTTTCCCCAGGTCTCTCAGGACTTTCCCCTTTCTAAAGATTCCTTCTATTTTAGACCTTTCCATTTCAGAGCTGTCTGTTATAATGTTAAATATTTTGCAAACCACCTCTTGCAAGCTTTCTCCCTTTAGGTTTTCTGAAACTCCACGTATCAAGATGTTTCTTTTCCTGTCTTTATTTTCTTGTATCTCAGCCTTATATAACAGTTTTTCTTGGACTTTCCCTATATTAATTAGTTCTTTTTCAAGTTCAGAGATAGCCTGGGTCTGGCCTTTAACTTTCTCCTCCGTTTCCTCAATTCTCTCCAAGAGATGTCCCAGATCACTGCGAATGTTTACCATTTCTTGTTTTATTGTTTTCTCCAGTTCTTTAAACATTTCTGCCATTTCCTTTTTATTAGGTATTTGTAGGTCTTTTTCCGCCTCTGTATTGCCTGATATTTGCTGGTTACTAGTATCCGGGCCTATTGATACTCTAGGGCTTCTTTCCATACTAAGGTCTGCTTCTCCTTTTTCAGATCTGCTCTGAGGTCTTTCTGGGGTTACGTTTCCTTGGGATGTATATTTTTTAATTGTGCCAGTCTGGGACCCTTTAAGCCCACTTCCTTTTACATTTTTGTTTTTCATTTTTCTCTGTGGCACTTATCCTTCTTATAGTCCTTTATAAGTTTATGGGTAGGGCGGGATATTATTTCTTAAAACTTTCAAGTCTCTGCTCTGTCCCCCTGCTGGTTTTTCTCCTTCTCTTCTCCTCCTCCTCCTCCTTCCCCCCTCTCCCCCTCCTTCTCCCCGAGCCTCTCCTCTTCTCTCTGCGTGTCTCTTCCACCTTTTATACAGACTCTAGGGGTCCCCCGTTCTTATATACACTTTTTAGAGGTCAGCATGATAGATCTTCAAAAGTGCAATTCATAAGTGTCACTCACCCTCCTCCTATGTCTTCTTCCAGTGAGTGCCTTTTCGGTCGATTCCTCTGAGGGTCTGTTCATGGGGGGGAACTCCCCAGGGTCTCTTCAGACTCCTTGTCCAGGTTTCAATAGTTCTCCTTTCACGTATTTTTAGGCTCCAGGGTTACTAGGGGGATAGGGGGAGAGTGGGAGAGTGTGTCGGCCCCCGGCAAACAGGTCAGCGCTGCTCTCTCTCCACAAAACGCCGGCCGGCCGGCTTCCCGGTCTCCCAGAGGTGCTTTGCGGCCGGTCACGTGATCGCGCCGGCCCCTCTCGTCTCCCAGCGTCCAGGGACTCTCTCTTCAACAATCGCCCGCCGCTCCTCTCTTTTCCCTCACCCGCATCAGTCTCTCCTCCGCCGGGAGCCGTCAGACCGGGTAAGTCCCCCACCGCAAGGCTCTAACATGTTCCAGGGGATAAGCTGGGAGGCCTGGGGAGGTCAGACACCGGAGCTCCGTCCACGAGCTCCTACACTGCCGCCATGTTCAGGCTCCGCCCCCACCCCCAACCTCAAAATGATTTAATTTATTTTGAAAGCCAAACTGTGGGCAGTCATTCCTTGCATATTAATTCTTCATGGCACATGGACTGGTGTATGTTCTTTTCCTACTTACTTTGTACTAAAAGGTCTCCCTCTTTAAAATCTGAAAAGAATGGAGTGGTATCGTGTAAGAATATTCCATACTATAAAAGAACAATGGTCATTTCACACAGATGGCACCATAGGAGAACAAAAGTATGCTGACATCTAGTAATGGCAAAGCCACCAGATATTTATTGGGCTGGAGATCTCAGATCTTTTTCACAGGCATTCTAGGTCTCCTTTGTTGTAAAATGCAGAGACTCACACCACATCAGACAGCTCCATGCAAAGTTTCCAACAGCTCCAGCCTGAAAGTAGGCAACTACTGCTCTGCTAATGATTTTTCTATATTAAAGTGGTATGATCCACTTGTGCTCCGGAATGTTTTTCCCCTTTCATGACTAGAGATTTTTTCCTATTTAGCACTGAGCTACTTTAACTGGTAATTGTGCGGTCACCGAAATGACTGTCTTATTTTTCACACAAATAGCTTTCTTTTGGTGGTGTTTGATCACCACTGGGTTTATTTTTTTACTTTCTGATATGAAACATATCCAATAAAAATCATCTAAATTTCTTCATAAATTTAGGCCATAAATGTATTCTGCCACACGTCTTTGGTAAAAAAAAAAAAAAAAAATCCCAGTAAGTGTATGTTGATTGGTCTGTGTGAAAGTTATAGCCTATACAAAACTATAGTATATATTTTGGAAATTTTTTTATTTTTTTTATATTAGCAATGGCGGTGATAAACAACATATAGTGGGACTATGATAGTGCAGCAGACAATCTGACACTGACAGTTGGTGGCAATGGACTTACAATGGCATCACCAGTGACAATACACTGATCATACTATACAATGTCACTGTACTAAAGACAGGAAGGGGTTAACATCATGGGGTAATCAAAGAGTTAAGTGTGTGCCCAACAAGAGGTAGTTTTAATACACTGAATTGTGAAGCAAATAATTACTAGCATTTTTTCCATCAATTCTACTGGGATTTTATGAGAAGAGCAAGCCAAACCAGGCTCATCTTTTCTTGGCTGTAAATTCAGGTTGTTCCTGGAGGATTCTAAGACTTTCCCAAATGAGCTGAAAAACAGAATCCCTCCAGTGTGCTTTGCCAGCCTAGGACATCTTATTATAAGAAATATGTAGAACTCCTCAAGTGAAAATGTTCAGAAGTCATACTCATGTAATAACACCAAATTAACCTAGGTGCCAATTCTCAGTTTAATCACTACATTCAAGTCTTGATGCCCAGATCAAATGTAGCAATGTTAATATGCAGGTTTTCCCTTCTTACACTATTTAAAGTGTACGTAAAAGGCAAAAGTTTTTTTTGCAGTTTTTGGTAAAGTAGTTAACAGTTAAATCTTTTTTCAAAGTTTTTTTTGTTCTGTTTTGTTTTTTTTGCGGTCTGCGACTCTTTTCACCCTTGTGACTACAGTCAGACAGAAGATGAAGTGATATCCAATATTTTGGAACTGTCACCAGAACAAGAACTGAGAGGAGATCCTCCAATGGGGAACACTATTTCCGTTGACAACTATCTAGGATGGGAATCCCTTCATTTTGCAAAGATTTCCTGTTGAGCCGCTGAATGGAAAGTGAAGGAAAATATCTCGAACAGTAAAAATGACCTGAAAGGGAGCCTGAGCCTTGCAACTTGTTTTGCCTATACACATACACACTAAGGTCGTGTAATGATTTTATTTAGTACACTTTATTAAATACTCTGCTTTTTTTTTTAAGCATAGGATGACAAATGAACAAACAGTATGTAATTTGTTATTTTATATATGTTTAATCATTTTCTTTTACATACAGTACTGCACTATGATAGCTGCAGCTTGCCAGCTCAGCTGTCTGTGTGCCTCGCTGTATGAATATGGTGCAGAGTCAGCAGGTTTTTTGGTAAACCAACCCATGTGACCATCAAAATTGTTAGTGTAGATCAGTGGCCATCAGCGACAGCATAGTCAAGCTCTCCCAACACAGGGATATATATACACACACACACTATATATATATATATATATATATATATATATATATATATATATATATATATATATATAATATACACACACACACACACAGTGTGCAAAATCATAAGGCACGTTATATTTTTGAGGATTAATTTCATTATTGAACAACTACAGTGCTCTTGGTCAATCTTAAATATTCTTAAATATTCAGGTTTGAGGTTTATTAACATTTTGGAAAGTAAAAGTGAAGTTTTGGCTTTCTTAGGAGAAGATCTATGTGTGCACATTTTTTGGCCAACGATTAGTCTGCAGAACTGTTATGCAACTAGACGAAAGGCAAAAATTTCCCATTTTCATCTGTTAACCACTTGCCCTCCAGAGGATTCCCCCCCGACCAGGCCATTTTTTGCGATATGGCGCTATGTTAATTTTTAACTGACAATTGCACGGTCATGCAACGCTGCACACAAATTAAATTTATGTCCTTTTTTTCCCCCACAAATGGAGTTTTCTTTTGGTGGTATTAGATCACCTGTGGGTTTTTTATTTTTTGTGCTATAAACAAAAAAAGACCCACAAGTTTGAGAAAAAAAAAAAAAAACCAACACAATATTTTTGACTTTTTGCTATAAAACATATCCATTTAAATTTTAAAAATCAAAAGTGGTTAATAGAAGTATAAAAATTGCAATTAGCATTATATGCACTAGTAAAAATGAAAAAACAAAACAAAAACAAACGTTCATGAAAACTATCATGGCTATACATGAAAATTCCATTGCACTGTAAGTATGATACCCCACAAGACAATCACGGGGGATTTAGGAAAAGTTGAAAGCTCAACCAAGAGGCTCTCTAAGAAGGAAATCATGCAAAAGACAGCAGTGAGATGTTCTACCATGCTCTACAAAGTGAGATGCTACTTTTTGTTTTGGGGGGGGGGGGGGGACAAGGATATGATTTACAGAATGGCTTGTGGGCAATATGAACTTGTACTATGTCTAGTTATAGTAAAATAAAAGGCTACCAGTAGAGCAATATTATCATGTAGCCTGTCCTTGCTGTGACACTGTGAGGCCCTGCCA
Organism: Staurois parvus; assembly: GCF_062004578.1. Lineage (NCBI taxonomy): Eukaryota > Metazoa > Chordata > Amphibia > Anura > Ranidae > Staurois > Staurois parvus. The sequence goes on from NW_028318222.1 coordinate 1,656,429, forward strand.
TGGTGTAAAAATTAGGAAAGGGAAGTAAGGGCGACAGGATTTTCAAATTTGTAGTTTGAGAAACTCCAGCATGTGTGTGGTGAGCAGAGAAAGCTGTGCTTTAGGTTTTTTCCAGGTTTTGTAATCCTGGTTTGGGACCTGGAATATGAAAAGTTCTAAAGTGTTTGAGTGGAACAGAACCTTCAATCTTGTTTCTGGACTTTTCTGGACACCCGCAGCCTGTGTGAGTGCACCGATGTGCAAGGTCATTATAAGCAAAGTCTGAGGGTAACCCAGTTGCTGCCATTCAGTCACACAGCCTTGGAGTGAAGAGAGTGGTGTGCTCTAGACAGGAGGGGCTACTTTCTTGGGAGACGAGACCCCACGTTGGGGTGGCTTCTTGTCCAAAGAACTGGACAGCTACATGGGTCTGGAAGGACTGGGAAAGCTTAGGTGACTAGCGAGCCCAGGGGAGCTGGAGGGAGTCTGAGTTCCTGAGGAATGTGTGAAAACCTGGGGTGTTGGGCGAACCCCATCAGGAGGCGATGAGTGAGCCCATTACAGAAAGGTGTTGTGACAAGGCGGCTGAGGGACCCTGAGGAACCTGTGGTCAGGAAGACCATTGCTAATAGTGGTGGAGCTGCTGAAATATAGCTGGGTGGGCAAGCATTTTTTGTTGTTTGTAGGAGAAATCCCATGCGAGGGAAACCGGTTTATGAACTTTGCCTTTTTCAGTGCTGTACACTTAAATTCAATTCTGATGGACGTGGACTCACTTTAAAAATTCTCACCATCTCTGAGCTAACCAACCCCCATATAATTATCTTCCACGTTCCCCCTACTGCCCTGTTTGCATGTCCAAGACCAGAGAAATAACTAGCACTTTCGTGTGAACAGAAGCATGTGACTTGCTCACTTGTCACCTTGAAGCATTTCACTTGTTCAGTGGCTAAGCAGTTAGTGGTAGGAAACAGGGGTGGGGACTGGGGTCATAGCTCTGAACTAGTGTATGGTCGGAGCTCACCCAAACAATTTTGAAGAAAATGTTTTGATGGTAAGATGGGCGCACACACAGGCTCTATACCATTTTTGCTATCGAATAAATCTGTGTCTTTGCTCCACACAAAGTTCTGCTTTGCTTTCAAAAAGGGACTCCAAACATATAACATCATTTCACGGTTTGCTAACAAAACAAAGTCCACCCAATATACCTTAATTTGAATTTGACGTGTGTGTTCACATGGAAATGTTTTCAATCCTCTGGGATGTTAAGAAGTCATTTCATATTAAACTAACAGAATGTTTGAAGAAGGGACAAGAACTCCGATAGCAACAGATCCAATTATTGTGAAATACAATCAGCAGCTTCTGCCAAGTATAAAGCTGGGACCAATACGTCAGTCCTATGGTGCTTTGTCAGCAGGAAGTCTAAATCTCTTCTTTAAACCATCCTCCACTGTCAAAAACAGAAGAACCATGACGTCAGCCAGGTTTCATAGCGTAACAATTAAAGAGAATTTTCTCTGACATCTCTTTACATTATAAGCTTCCTTGACTATCTTTTGGGAAACATACAGAATTCTGGGAAGAGTTCATTACTTAGCCTAGCCCAGCAGCCAAGATAAAGCCATCTCATTTTCACAATGACTTCAATGCTTCAATGCCTTTTGCGTCTTTGCTAAAAGCACAGCAAATAAGCACACAAATTAAGAGCAATCTCATAAAGCATATAAAAAGTCATGACAAGTAATAATGGTAATAGATTTTCTTGTAATGTATGCAATCTATAATTGATTCGGTGCTGGAAATAAAAGGGAAATAAATTCAAGACAGAGAGCTGCAGTATTTCTTTGGACAGAAAATGAATCTTGAGATATATTTTTAGCCATGATATAACAGAACTTGGATATCCAATAATGATACACACCAGCCATATATAATAATGCCTAATGAAAACTGCCATGGTTATATGCACAATACAGTTACCTATTAGTCAGAAAGAGAGGAAAAAAAATGAAAAAAAAGAAAAAAAAAATGAGAATATAGCGACTTGAAGCTGGATTAGCTACTGTGGGTTGTAGCGCTTTACAAATCATCTTTTCTATTCCTACTTATTGACTGCACAACTTTGATGGTCTGGCTATTTAAAGAAAAATCTATACTAGGAGAAATATGAAGGATGACATTTCTAAATTTAGCTTCTAAAACATCTATTGCCTGGCTTCCCAACAACCTCATTAATTTCAGCCAACGATTCAGAAGTACCGTATGTAAATCAAGATTTTGGGCTTCTCTCCGACTTGCTGCTTCCCAGCACAGGTTTGTTTTAAAGCCCGACTCCACCGAAATTGCGAATGCAGTTCTGTAGTATGAAGTAAATATAAAAAGGGAGCTGTGTTACCTGCCAAAGGCTTTATATTTAGATCTATACATTCCTGAGAATTTTCCAGCCCCATCACACAGTGCAGGCAACCATGCTACCATTCGCTGTTACAGCGGACCTAAAAGGCACAAATACTTACCTTAGTTTCAATTGTCCAGCGCCTGAAAGGTCTCTCGCCAGCATCTTCTCCCCGAGTTTCCCCGGGGCATCTTCAGCTGCTTTGATTGCATGGCACCGGAGTGCAGTCATCCCGTCACGCTTGCAGTGTGCCAGGATGTAGACTGAGCTGCACATGCACAGAGAATTGCAAGTAGGCAGGTTCGTGTACTTTATTGTAGAAGAAACATTGCATCTTCCGCAATAAAAATCCTGCCCCCCCCCCCCCTGACCAGGCCATTTTCTGCGTTACGGTGCTGCGTTACTTTAACTGACAATTGTACGGTCATGCAACGCTGCACCCGAATTAAATTTACGTCCTGTTTTCCCATGAACAGAGCTTTCTTTCGGTCATCACCTGTGCGTTTATTTTTTGCACTATAAAAAAAGACTGACAATTTTAAGAAAAAACAATATTTTTTTACTTTTTGCTATTAAAACATGTCCAGTAAAAAAAAAAAAAATTGTCATAAATTTAGGCCAAAATGTATTCTGCTACATGTCTTTGCTAAAAAAAAAAAAAAATGAAAGTAATAGCATTTACAAATGTCAGTATATATACACTGGGGTTTTATTTATTTTTTTACTAGTAATGGTAGCGATCAGCGACTTATAGCGGGACTGCGGCAGGCATTCTGACACTGGGGGGGAGCTGACTTGGTGTCACCGACATCCACAGTGACACCAATACAGTGATCAGTGCTAATAAAAATCACTGACACTGTACTAATGGCACTGGACAGGAAGGGGGGGGCGATCAAAGGGTTAACTGTGTGCTGTTTTACTAGCAGCTGTATGTGTGCTTTCACACACACACACACACACACACACCTGTGCAATACATTTCTCCGACAGGGGAGAGAACTGTATTGTTTGCATACAGTTCTCTCCCTCCGTTGGTAATGCTCCTCGATCACCGGCGAGTAATCACTGTCTGGGACCCGGTGATTGACAGCCGAGGCTGTGAATAGTGGCGCGGGTAGGACCCCTACCTGGAAATGCAAAATCACATATATACACACACGATTTTGTGCACCCCTGCCCCCCTGCAGCAGTATACCTGTTATAGGGTGGCGGGAAAGAGGTTAAAGAAATCCATCCTCTCCATTTGTCTTGTTTACCATTATCGTTGAAAGTAAAACAAAAATACCAAAGTTTTGGTTGTTCCCAGAAATGTAATACAGGGGAAATCTTCCAATGGGCACACTAGTTCTGGTGACCTAGGGGTCCGCAAGGAATTCCCTTAATCTGCAGGGATTTTATCTCACTTCCTGTTTGGCTATGGGACAGAAAGTGAAGGGAAATCTCCGCAATGGGACACAGATGGCAAAAAAAAAAAAAAAAAATCAGAGAGAGGTTGTAACCATCCCTTGCTCTATCCAAAATGAAAAAAAAAAAGTTTTGCCTATAGTTCTACTTTAATGCATTCTCTACATCAAGGTAAAAAAACCTTCCCCCCAGACACCTACTTGAGCCGAAGAGCTGGAGTGCTGTGTACAAGAGGAGTGGCTCCCCCAGCTCCTTCCCCTTGCTGATCATAGGCTCAGAAACAGCAGTGGGACTCAGACAGTGAGGAGGGAGCAGGGGACTGGGCCAAGCCACTCTGGACACACAAAACTGGCTCACGATTGAGCCCCCAACAAGTGCCCCAATAACAAGAGGCTTGCTTTGGGGGGTGCCAGGCAAGAAGGAAGAGCCTGGAGTGCCAGCGGGAGACCAGAGAAGAGGAGGATCGGGGCCGCTCTGTGAAAAAAAACGGGTAATTATGACATGTTTGTCATTTTAAGAAATCAGAATCAGGGGTTCACAAACACTTTAATCTTCAAATAAATCTGGGGGGGGGGGGACAAATCTATATACAGTATTGTATATGTATATATTGGCAGAGGAACCCTTTAAAGTTTAAAATACTGTACAAGTCTCTACAGTGCAATAACAAATCTAATACAACTACTTTAGATTTCCATATCAGGGGACTGTAAAATAGAAGGTGGCAAAACTGATGGAATGTATTTAATCTTTCACATTAGAGACTCCAGGGATTCTGAAAGCAAATCATTTTAATGCAGCATCATAAATTCTCCTTATATCTGTCTTTAACAAGTCTCCCTGCCAAGCCTGTACTGGCGAGCGCAATATTCCAGCAATATTCTGCCACTTTAACAGTTTCCTGCTTGTGCTGTGAAGTGCTGAACAGAACGTTTGCAATCTCTATAGTGAAAAGCTGCCAGGGAATCCTGCTCCAAAATTAGAACTAGGACACTTCACTCCCAACAGAATTCCAATTTTAATTCAGCCAATCACCCACCTGCTTTCATTAACAGAAGGATCCAGAAAGGATACAAAAATGGTAACTCTCTAGCCATACTCAGATTCCATTAATGGAACTTGATATTCAATAATGGATGCTGCTGGGTTGAGCCTGTCTGCTTACATCCCCCATAGGTGTTTCCCAATGGCCCAACTATGAACAACTCTACCAAGTTTTCAATTGTCAGCTTTTTTTCATAAATGTTGAATCAAGAATTCTACAGGATGAGCAGGCTGTCCTTCAACAGGTGGGAACATTTGGGGTGCAAATATCTCACACGTGGGGGTCAATTTACTAAAGGCAAATAGACTGTTCATTTTACATGGGGAGTTGTAACTTTACAACAACATTTTTCCCAGAGCTTAGTGAATAGGTTGAAGCGCTGTGGGCTTCCATCATCCAATCTTGTGCAAGCAAAAATGCTTTTTAATTATTTCCTTCAAAGTTTACCCAATTATGTGTAAAGTGACAATTCACCACTTACACTAAGTGAAGGGGAAATTCCTTGCAAAGTGAACAGCCTATTTGCCTTTAGTAAGTCAAACCCATGGAGTTGCAAATAAAAATAATCTAGTGACGGACCAAACGTTTCTGCAGCTAATATTCCCATTTTTTTTTGCAGAGCAATGACCCGGAATAGATTCCATCCAAAAGGTTTAAAGCTAGATTCAGGTTTTTATTGAAGCTTGTAATTTTCCTTTTTTTTTTCCTGCACAGGAGACACAACAGGAAAGAAAGAGGAAGGCTATGCAATGAGAATACAGACAGAAAAAAAGTAATGACACTTCCCTATTCTAACAAAAAAAAATTGTTTTTGGGTGGTTATTAATATTATTATACAGGATTTATATAGCAACAACAGTTTGCTCAGCGCTTTACAATATAACGGGAGACAATACAGCAACGATACAGTTCAATACAAGAGGGTTAGGACCCAGGACCCTGAATTCACTATATCTGGCCCACCACAGTACACAGAACATGGAAATGCAATTTTAGTAAATATAAACTGCTAAATACCTTTTCTCATCAGCAGTAAATAGCAGTCTTGTAACTTCTATCAGTGTCCAGCTGAGCACTGGTTAAAGCTTGTAGGAGGAGTTTTCATTCTCCTTTGACTGTCCTATGAGGCTGCATGACCTCTGACCCTCTGGACAGTGATGACTGGCTCAGGGCAGATCACATGCACCCTCCCAAATAAAAACAAAAAAAAAAACTTTTTAGCCTTACAGTCTAAGCTGAGCATATGTAGAGTGACTCCCAGAGCTCTGTACTATCAGCAGATGGATTGGGGACAGAAGAAGAAGAAGGGGAGGATCAAAGAAAACAGGATCTAACAGCCTTTTTACACAATGCAGAGGATTAACTCCTTAGGTTCCACAGCGAGTATAACAAGCATGCTTTACTGCATATACAGACTAATGGGCTTAGTAACACTTTAAATTTTACAAAAATGTATAGAATTATAAAAAGAGAGCACATGCACATTGTACATGGGCTTACAACTGAGGAGATATATATTTTATATACATACATACATACACACACATACACACACACACACACACACACACACACACACTTTAATTCCACTGAGGAACATGGTATCTTTGACAAAACCCATCGTCTCACCCTTGTGCTCAGCAGATACCTTACATGGATTGCACCAAACCTCTGTTTCAATAAGCTGAACTACAAAATACTCAGTACATGGCAGTTATAAGACCGGAGTGACCTAGTTACCTAGTAACAGATCAATCCAACATCAGAAGCAGATAACTGGTTATATTACAATAGATGCAATCCTTCTGCTAAGACATTGCTGGGAACGTTGTATTCTGGAATGAAAAGAATAAAGTAAATGACATAACAAAACTTCTAAGGAATGCGATTAGTGACAAGTAAATTATTTTCTGCTATCCTCATGTCAGTAGATGTTCCCTGTTAAGCAAGTTTTAGATTCAATCCCCATTGCCCAATTTGCAGCCGACACAGTTTCACAAGAATAACCTGATCTGTTGGTATATCATCTACCAGCTTTTCCTGCTGTTAATAAATTCTTTTTATAGAAATACAGAAAGGAGCGCCAGACAAAAAAAAAAAAAAAAAAAAGAAGAACCACAAGGGACTTCAAGATAATTTTGAATTGTTAGTAAAAAAGAAAAAAGCCATACAAAACCAGCCAACACGTTTCGGAGGCAACACTGATCCCCTTTCATCAGGACCACTACTGCTGAGGAACTACAGTCAAGTTGCTACACCATGTGGACAGTTTAACAATGGTTGTAATATAGATCTGTGTCACCGTTTTCTCTGAGCCCATCTAAGTTTTATCCTTTGTTGAGTCCAGATGAAGGGGGAGTGGTGCTGCCCCTGAAAGTGTTGGCTAGTCTTATAGGAATTTTTTTTTACTAACAATTAAAAATATCTTGGACTCTTTTATCCAGTTTTAAATCTGACACTCCTTTCTGTACTTCTATGGTTTGAGCTACCATTGGGTGCCCATCAAGGGAAGCCTGGCTGTGCAGGAGCAGCCATGCCAGAGCCATTGAGCTTGTTTGACGTCTTTTCTCTTCCTTCATCTGACTAAACCTGCAAGTCTAAAGTACCTGGAACCTCTTTAAGTATGTTATTAAAATCTGATATGGAGTTTTTTTTTTTTTTAAGAACTTAATAAAAACTAAAGAAAAAAAAAATTTGCCACATATAATTCTGGCACACCAGAATTAACCCTGTGTAAGCTTGAAAACAACTTGGGGTACATCATTAAGGCTCAGGTATAACTGGACCCTGCCATGATTTGTGGTCTATAAAGCTCACTTCTGTACATCCTCTGAAGCAACTTGGAAATATTGAAGGTTCAAATTTATGAATCTACTCTAGAACCATGTAGGTTATATGTAAGAGCTGTGAAGATGGGGTTCCATCAAGGTTACTCTGAAGGCTTAGTTAAAAAAAGGCACAAAAAAGACATAACCAGCCAAAAAAAAAAAAAAAAAAGAAAAAACACACACAGATGGCAGATAAGCAAAGTCTCACTAATTGATTAAGGCAACCCTTGTCTAGAAATCAAGGAAAAAATTCTGAATGCCACCTAAGGCCTCTTTCCCACGGGCATTCCATATGTCCATTTACAGATGAAAAACGAACACCCATGTATTTCTAAGGACTAGCGGATGTAAACAGATGATCATCTGTTTACATCCGTATTCGTTTTTTTTGAATGGAAGAAAGCCCTATTTTTCTTCCGTAAAAAAAACCAGAACGGACAAAAAAAAAAATAAAAAAATAAAAAAATAAAAAAAATAAAAATGGATGATCACGGACCTAAACAGATGTAAACTGATCCGTTTTTCTTGGAAAAAATGTGACTGAACTGATGAAAAAAAAAAAAAAAACGGAATGCTCGCGTGAATGGGGCCTAACTCAGTCATGGTGGAAAAACGATTTCCAATTTTTTCTGTATATGGTCTTTCCACGATGTACCTGATTATCCTCAAATCTGTGTGTGGGTTGTCCAAACCATTTCTTATGTGGGTTTGAGAAGCAGGACCAGTAATCCAAGGAAAAATGAACAGCTGCAGTTAGTTCAGACTGAGGGCTGGCCACCAATTAGAAAGGTCTCTTTTCTGCTAAACCTAGAATACATGTTTGTGCTTGTATTGCTCTACTGCACAAACCCACATTTAGACATGCAAATAAATGAGTCAGAGGAATGACTTACAAGTCCCATCCTCTGCCTTCTGCCCAGTTCATAAAGTAGCCTTTAGATGATTCAGTTTCTTTCATTCAACCAATGAGCTGAAATATATATATATATATATATATATATATATATATATATATATATATATATATATATATCACACATTCAAGACGGATGGGGGAAATCGATCCCGCTAAACTTTTGTATTCTGACAGCAGGTAGACTTCCCTCCCATCAGAATACGATGATCAGCGCTGTCGGCTATAGCCTGCGGTGTTAATCGAGTGGCATTTATCTGACAGGCTGGTTGTACAGAAGTCAAATCAGTAGACTGAATTTTGTACAATCGCTGTTCCCATACATGGATCGAAATTTGTCCAGTGCCTGCTGAACCAGCAGAATTTCAATCCATGTATGGCCAGCTTAAGCATCAGTATGGAGATTCAATTAACAAGTCTGAATAGAAGGAACTTCTGTGCCCTCATTAAAAAGAAAATAAAAATATATAAAAACACTGTGGTGCACCATAAATATTTTATAATAAAGAATGTATATAGAAAATGTATAGAATTAGTAAAACACAACACGTCATTAAAAAAAAAAAAAAAAAAGGCTGCAGGTATAAAAAGTGCAGAGATCAAGGGGGATAGTTATAAAGCATGAATGTAACTTTCAAACATTCGTTTTTGCAAAATGAATTTGCAAGGTATTAGGAGGCTCCTGCACCTCTAGATACCTTCACTTTAAAGTGAAACTTCACTTTCTCAATCAGCATTTACTATATTTAATCCCTATGCTATTAGCTTTAGTAACTATATAAGAAAGTAGATCAAATTTACTTGTGTTAAACCTTTTTTTTTTCAGTTGCTATCTGGTTTCTGGCCTAGGTAAATGATGTAATACATCCCAGGAGTCTTTATAAGAAGAAGAGGAGGAGGGTTTTTCTCAGCTAAGCACACCCTCCTGCATGCATGCCTGAGCTAAGGGCAGATGGTTTCCAGGAAGTAAATGCTACATGAAGCATCTGCCGTTACTCAAGATGGCTATTGTCAGAAATGCAATTGGGCATTTTTTGTGGTGCTCAGATACAGTGCAGTTCCACTTTAAACTTGCAGCAGTTTTGCTTTATTTTTAGGACAGGCTCTCTGTTTCCAAAAATCTTGAAACTGCATCTAAACATGCAAGGTACTTAAGTACAGCTATGCTTACAGGATAAAAAAAAAAAAAAAAAAAAAAAAAAAAAAAAAAAAAAAAAAGGGCTTTACTTTTGTGAAGTTGTTTCCTTCATCGTTTCCATTATGTGAGCAATCCCATTAAATGACATATTAGATGAGCTGCACATAAACATTAGCGTGCAGTCAATTGTCCATGCATGATATGACTGTCCTCAGGGTAACTAGCGCAGTGCATTTTATTACAGAGGAATTTACCAGGGACTGAGAAGATTAAAAGTCAGCAGCTACATATACATGGTGAGGTCAACAAGAAAGTGCCACCAAGAAAAGAAACTCCTTACCCACCCACCACCAAAAAAAAAAATCTGCAATTTCCCAACCGGCTAGAGGAGAGGAAATAATTAAATTTTGGGATGAAAGTTCATTTTGGGGAAACTTAGAGTGAGGAAGGGTTACACAGAACAGCCTGGATCCTCATCTTCTCGGTTCCCCCGCAGGCTCTCCTGGCCCCTCCCTCCTGTGGGATACCCCCACAGCAAGCAGCTTGCTATGGGGGCACCTGCTGCTCCGTGTGTCCATTCACACACGGAGCCACGGCTTGGCCCCCCCCTCCTCATTGGCTGACTGGCTGTGATTGACAGCAGTGGGAGCCAATGGCTCCCGCTTGCTGTCTCAGCCAATGAGGAGGCAGAGACCCAGGACAGCAGAAGAGGTCATTCACATCGCTGGATGAGAAGGATCAGGTAAGTATTAGGGGGGACTGGGGGCACTGCTGCACACAGAATGTTTTTTACCTTCATGCATAGAATGCATGATGGTAAAAAAACCTTGAGCCTTTACAACCACTTTAATATTTGACGTTGATTAAATGACAGTGGCGGAAATGGCTGGAAGAGGAAATCTCTCCAAAATAACAGAAATCTCCTTTTAGAAAGTCGCCACTAGAAGTGTCTGCATTGATTAATTTCCTCTGGATTCTAGTTTCGGTGACAACTCCAAAGAAAACTTTTTCCTTACTTTCATTCCTGATGACAGTAGTCGCAAGGACAGACAGAATGTAAATCTCCCCATTTGGTACAAAGAAAACAATAAAAACTTGATGGGGAAGCTAGACAAAGGGGCCCTTCGGACCCTTTTGAGGATTCCTTGGTGTGCTGGTGACATTTTTCTTTCTGCAGCCTCATAGATGTATACCAATCAGCCATAGCATTATGTCCACTTTCAGGTAACGTGAATAACATTATCTCATTCCAGTGGCCCATGAAAGTGAGTGGAATATTAGGCAGCATGTGAACATGTTGTTTCTGAAGCTGATGTGTTGAAAGCAAAAAAAAGAAAAAAGAAAAAAAATGGGCAAGCTTAAAATGCAAACATTTTATTTTTAACCTTGTATAAAAAGGGAAAGATTGATTAGAACACCTATTTGTTTTCTGTTGCTGTCCATGCTCCAGTTAGGGAGATTCACCTCTCTATTTGTCTTGTTTACCATTATCATCAAAAGTGAAAGTAAAGAAAAGCCCAAATTTTGGGTTGTCCCCAGAAAAGTAATAGATGGGAAATATTCCCAATGGGGGCCCTAGTTCTGTTGACCTAGGGGTTCCCAATGAATTCCCTTAATTTGCAGGGATTATTGCTCACTGTTTTGGCTATGGGACAGGAAGTGAAGGTAACTCTCCCTTATAGGACACAGATGGCAAAAAATAAACTGACCGGGGTTCTAACCTTCCTTTACTCTATGCAAAAAAGCTTTGCCTACAGTTCTACTTTAAGGATTTGTAGAGGTTAGACGACTGGATCAGGACAATTCCAAAACTTGTGGAATGTTCCAAGTCTACAGTGGTCAGGAACTACCAAAATTGGTCCAAGGAAGGAAAATTGACAAACTGGCAAAAGGGTCATGGGCGGAAATGGCTTATTGATGCACGTGGGGAGCAAAGGCACGCTCTTGCAGTCCGATCCAATAGAAGAGCTACAGTAGCTCAAATGTCTGAAAAAGTTAAAGCTGGTTCTGAAAGTTTTCAGAACACACAATGTATTGCAGTTTGCTGCACATGGGGCTGTGTAGCCACAGACCAGTCAGGGTGCCCATGGGGACCCATGGCCACAGCCAAAAAAGGCTCTGAGAAAGAGGGTAAGTCCCTCAAAACATATTAGCCTTCCAGACTTGTACAGGTCCTCAATGCAATGTGTTGTGCTGAAAAGACATATAGGAATCTTGGTGGCCTATACCTGGATTGATTCTGATGAGCTTGTACACGTTGGTTTGTGAGTATAAAATAAATTTCTTCATTTTATCTCTAAAAGAAATCTGAGGATAATGCAAAGACTGGTGCTTCCTCTGTTTGCTTTATGGTTGTAGTCTGTTCAGACTAGCCCAGTCTTAGGAGGGCAGAAACCCATGGCATTTCCGTAAGAGTCAAGATGGGAACAAGGACCAAACAGCATGTAGTACCTGAATACCACATTCAAGCACATGAGGTCTTTTTCTCTGCTTAATAGTAGGAGCATCAGAACTGGACCACATAGCAATGGAAGCAGGTTTCTTCGAGGTGTTGACTCCAAATTCTCCAAATGTTAATCCAATCGAGCATCTGAGGGAAAGTCCAATCCATGGAGGCCTCATCTCAACTTGCAGGACTTAAAAGATCATCCACTGACTGCTTGGTGCCAGATACCACAGCATACCTTTAGAGGTTTAGTGGAGTCCATGATCAGCAGGTCAGGGCTGTTTTAAATTGCAAAAGTAGGACCTACGCAGTATTAGGTGGGTGGTCATAAAGTTATAACTGATCAGTGCATATCTGCAGTGAGGTGCTAGGGTACTGCTGCCTCTGTGTGCTGGTCTCCTGAGATACAGAGTGAAATTCAGAGATGTAACTGTGTTGCTCATGGTTTTCTTTGCTGGAGGGTCCAGCATAAAGAAGCAAAGCTTTGCCTCTACTACAAAGCCCCTCTACAGAGAAACACAATGCAGAATAAAGAATGGTAGGTCTCTAACGGGGAACTGAGATACAGGGAGACCACAGGCAATACTAGGGAATAGTCCTCTGCCTACTGGTATGCACATCTTACGGAGTTCAGTTCTTCTTTACAGTTGCAAGAAAAAGTATGTGAATCCCTTGGGATTACGTGGAGTTTTGCATGAGTTGGGCATAAAATGTGCTCTGAACGTCATCTAAGTCACAACAATAGAAGAACACAGTCTGCTGAATATAATACTACACAAACATTAGATGTTGCCATGGTTTAATTGCACATAACATGTAAACATTCACAGTGCCGGGAGGAAAAAGTATGTGAACCTTTGGACTTAATAACTGGTTGACCCTCCTTTGGCAGCAATAACCTCAACCAAACGTTTCCTGTAGTTGCAGATCAGACCTGCACAATGATCTGGAGTAATTTTGGACCACTCCTCTTCACAAAACTGTTTCAGTGTAGCAATATTCTTGGGATGTCTGGTGTGAATCGCTCTCTTAAGATCATGCCACAGCATTTCAATCGGGTTGAGGCCAGGACTCTGACTGGGCCACTCCAGAAGGCGTATTCTGTGCTGTTGCAGCCATTGTTTTGTTGAATTACTTGTATGCTTTGGGTCATTGTCCTGTTGCATCACCCATCCTCTGCGGAGCTTCAGTTGGCGGAAAGATGGTCGTACGTTTTCCTGCAAAATGTCTTGATAAACTCTGGAATTCATTTTCCCATCAATGACAACAATCCGTCCAGGCCCTGAGGTGGCAAAGCAGCCCCAAACCATGATGCTCCCTCCGCCATGTTTCACAGTGGGGATGAGGTTTTGATGTTGGTGTGCTGTGCCTTTTTTTCTCCACACATAGTGTTGTGTGTTCTTCCCAAACAACTCAATCTTGGTTTCATCTGTCCACAGTATATTTTGCCAGTAGTGCTGTGGAACATCCAGGTGCTCTTTTGCAAACTTCAAACGTGCTGCAATATTCTTTTTGGACAGCAATGGCTTCCTCCGTGGTGTCCTCCCATGTACTCCATTCTTGTTTAATGTTTTCCTTATTGTAGATGTATCAACAAAAATGTTAGCATGTGCCAGAGATTTCTGTAGGTCTTTAGCTGACACTCTGGGATTCTTCTTTACCTCATGCAGCATTCTGCGCTGTGCTCTTGCAGTCATTTTTACAGGAAGACCACGCCTAGGGAGAGTAGCAACAGTGCTAAACTTTCTCCATTTGTAGACAGTCTGTCTTACCGTGGACACATGAACATCAAGGCTTTTGGAGATACTTTTGTAACCCTTTCCAGCTTCATGCAAGTCAGCAATTCTTGATCGTAGGTCTTCTGAGAGCTCTTTTCTGCGAGGCATGGTTCACATCAGACAGTGCTTCTTGAAATCAGTAAACCCAAAACAGGTGTGTGTTTTTTAAGGGCAGGACAGCTGTCAGCAATACATCCAATATCATCACACTGATTGGAGTCAAGGTTGGCTCACTCCTGGCTCCAATTAGCTCTGGGAGAAGTCATTAAGCTAGGGCCTCACATACTTTTTCCTGCCTGCACTGTGAATGTTTACATGTTATGTGCAATTAAACCATGGCAACATCTAATGTTTGTGTAGTATTATGTTCAGCAGACTGTGTTCTTCTATTGTTGTGACTTAGATGACGTTCAGAGCACATTTTATGCCCAATTCATGCAAAACGCCACGTAATCCCAAGGGCGTCACATACTTTTTCTTGCAACTGTATCTGAATTGGATTTCTAGTAAGAACCATTGACAAAATGTGGCACGTTGTCTTTAGTAAATACATGACTTGCATGATTTAAACAAACAGAATGTGATGCCCCAGGTGAGGATACCTTCCCAAATAAAAAAAGCACTTTTTAAACAAGGATATATTTGTTAATGCATTTTTCCCCTGTTTCTTTTCACCCAGGAGGATGCTTTAACAAAATTTATATGGGGGCCTTCAAAGGTCAGGTATATGCTGACATTCTAACAAAATAAATAGTTTGATCAAAAGGATTACATGTACTAAAAAAAGTACCTTTATAATGAATAATGCATTTACAAAATTTGAAATTAAGAGATCACCAAAGCAAAGCCTTCAAAAAAATAGGTTCAGCGAGTTGAATCATATTCTTTCAAATGTGCCTGTCTGGACAATCACAGTTTAAAAGTTGCTGCGACCTTTAAAAATGTAGTTACTGCCACAAGTCATAAAAACTTTAAAAAGGTGCAAATTTGAAGAAAAAAAAAAAAAAAGTGTTTCAAGGAATAGTCAAAATTCTTAAACAGTTTTTGGCACATTCTTGTGCCTTCCCAGAAAACCTGCCCTATTTCAGCAGCTTTGAAGTCGCACGACAAAATAATCACTTTGGGACTACAGTTTCCAAGCAAACACCAATTTGTGTCTATACAGCATATGCATTTTTAAATCAGTCTTAAAAATGTGAAAGGTTGTTATGGATAATTTTCAAATAAACCTCTGCCAGATAAGATCAATGAAAGCAGCAGCTTCCACAATCCAAAGCCCTCCACCCTTATGTCTGCTGTATTTATATACTACTCATGCCATCCAAAGTGCAGTACTACAAAAATGATATTTTACAGGTAAAACAAACATACTGACAACCACTAAGCATTTTCCAAAATTTGATTATATCAGATTTTAAGTGTTTTTAATGAAAAAAAAACCCTAAAATAACAGAACACATACATTTTGAATTAGCCTCAATCTGTAATTCTCCCTTGTTTTTAGCATGTATTTATTGTTCTATATACAGTATAGTGCAGTCATTTCAGCATGCAAGATAGTCTGGCAATTTTAATAATTGATAAAATAACTTTTAAGCCAGTTTACTAAGCAAAGTAATAACATTGCAATTTGAGATTTAGATTTACTGGTATAGGAAAACTATTTTATTTTTATTGTAAAAATGTAGAATATATATATATATATATATATATATATATATATATATATATATATATTTTTTTTTTTTTATTATTATACACACACACACACAGTACAGACACTTTTTTTATTTTATTTTAATGTATTTAAGGTGGTTTTTTTTTTGTTTTTTTTTAAAGATACTATATTACTTACAAACAATGGAGAAAATGAATACCATGTACATGCATGCCATATACTGAATATTTGTATTGACCAGGTAGAATTATAAAGGATCTCATATCTGTATTTAAATTGAATGACATCCAAATCAGATTGACAAGGGATAATCTCAACATGGCAACGTGGAATCCTCCGAATCACACAGAGCAAAATGCATACTTTGGAAAGCAGTATTTAAGCCAAGCACAATTAGTCTGTTATTGGGTAAGCTGTGCCGTCTTGTCTAACCTTTCTACTTTGTGCCCTGTATCTTGGTAAGATGAGCTGAACAATTAGGTGTGAGTTTCTGTTTCAGAGCCTTCAATTTATAAAAGCACTTACGATGACCTCTAGTGGCAGTTGACAAAAAGTAACATTACACAATGTGCCCCTGGGGGGAATGAGGACAAATTTTTGTTTTTGCAATGCTTTGCAAATGCCAAAGTTAACCCTATTGTGATACGGCATGGCAATGCTCTAGATGCTCACTGTTGTATCATATCCAAACAAACAAAAAGCACAGGTAGCCAAACCGGGATTTAACAGTTGAGAATGCAACAACCCATACAACATATCCCCAGATCCAAAATAATGACTTTTCTATATGCAATGCAAAGTATCTCAAGTGACACAAACACACAAAACCTCTAAGGGAATACTAGGTTAGATGTAAGCTTTGCTAACCAAACACTTTGTACTTTACTTCTTCATGCTGATGATGACGACATCTAAACACCATGTAAATCCTCCACAGTTTATTGTGCTTCCAATAATTTTTTTTCACTCAACAGAATTCATATATTACAGCACAGTTATATAAATAATGTATGTGAACAGAACCATTTGTTTCTACATATGTTCAGTGCTCCAAATATCAACTAATTATCAACAGTCAATGCTTCAGGCTGTCTTGCCTCAAGAAGAAAAGACTAAATTAAAAGTGGTGAAATGCTATATATAAAATAACTGGGAATATATTTATTTATGCAAAAAAGTGGATATGGCACATAAAGTATTTTAAAAGGTTGAGAGAAAGTGGGAAAAAAAATGTTATATATAAATTAATTTATTTACTATACACACACACGCGATTGTGTATATGGAGGTTTTCTATTTATTTTTTTTTCTAAAGACTGAAACAGATAGACTTGTGGCCATTTTCAAGCTGAATCAGTATAAACACACACACACACACACACACACACACACACACACACTATGTATACATAATTACAATGTGTGCAGATAAATAGTTTGATAAATTCAAAATCACACTACAACTAAAGAAATTATGTCATATCCCTTCTTTGTCATTTGGAGACAGCTCATTTAGCTGGAACAGAAGTATTTTCCAAACTGCATGTTTTCTAACCAAACCAACATATCCAGTGATTAGGGTCAATGTATAAATTACAGTTAATAAATAAGTAGCCTAATAACCCAAATCCAACATTACAGGAAACTGCCAGCTTGTGGCCTTTCTTCTCAGATACATCATATCGCAGTCCCTCTTTCCTCGTTCATCCTTTTATTTTTTGACAGCTGCAGTACGTTAAGCCAAGAACTTTCCAGCCCAACTGCCTGCTCCAGGGGTGGGCATACCATTTGTGCAGACTGTATAGCTATGGAAAGGACAATTGCAACTTGGGGCCCTTTTATGTTAGATGTGTTTCTGAAAGACGGTGGAATCCCATTCTGCAGTCACAAAGACCTGTGCATTGCAAACTTCTAGAACAGGTGGGAAGAGCTAGGAATTCTTCAGGATGTCCTAACCATTCTCTTGGTTTATACCCTCCTTATAACTGATGTCTACCAAGGAGAAACTACTTTACTACATGGCCAGCACTGAGACATGCAAGATGTTTTTCTGATTTGTTATTTAAGCTTTTTGAACTGCAAATTAAGGGGGGGGGGTCACTGCCTGACCTTCTGTGTATATTATGATCCATGAGAGTTAATAGTGTTGTAGATGAATTCATCTCCATCCATTGATCTGTACATGAAACATGCAGAGTGATTCTATCATTTGTTTTTCAAGTTATTTAGACTGTTAATAAAGAGGGGGTCCACTGTCTGATCCTATGTGTACATTATGAACTGAGAGTATCGTATTGGACAGTCTTCCTCTTCATCTGTACACAAAACATGCAAAAGACTTGTCCAATTTCCTCTTAAAGCTATTTGGACTGGAAAGGAAGGGGTGCAGGTGGTTCTGACCCTATGTATATATTATGCACCATGAGTTTGTTGCATTGGATAGTACTCATCTCCATCCATCAGTCTCTACATGAACAAAAGGGAAAAGTCTTCTACGTATTTCTTCAAGCTACTGGACTGGAAATGAAGGGGTTCCACTGTCTGAGCCTATATAGTGTATATTAAGAACCATAAAAGAGTTAAAAAGTATTGCATTGGATAGTCATCTCCATCTATCTGTACATGAAAACATGCAGAAGGCATCTCCAATTTGTTCTTCAAGCTATTTAGACTGGAAATGAAGGTGGGGGGTGGATTCTTTTTAAAAGATATTATAAGATATAGGCACTGGAAATGAAGGGGGGGGGGGGCACTGTCTGATTCGAAGAACCATGAGTTATTTTTAAGCAATAAGTACTGTAAATGAAGGATGGGGTGGGGGGGGGGGCGTTGTCTAACCCTATGTGTATTTTAAGAACCAGGATAATTTTTTTTAAGATATAAGAACTGGAAATGAAGGGGGGGGGGGGGGGGTGGTCACTGTCAGATCCTGTGTGTATATTATGAAGGGGAAGGAGTTGTTGTCTGATCGTATATGTATATTATGAAGAAAGAGTCGTCTGATCCTATGTGTAAAATTATGAATAAATGAGAGATTAAGCTATAAGAGCTGGAAATTAAAAAGGGGGGGGGGGTGTTATCCTCTGATCCTAGGTGTAAATTATGAAGAGGAGGGGATTGTTGTCTGATCATAAATGTATAATATGAATCATGAGAGCTTTTTTCGGATATAAGAACTGGAAATGAAGAGGGGGAGGGGGGGTAAGTGTTCTCTGATCCCAGGAGTATACTATGAAAAAGAGGGGGTCGTTGTCTGATCTTAGGTGTATATTATGAAGAGGGGTCGTTGTCTGATCCTAGGTGTATATTATGAAGAGGGGTCGTTGTCTGATCCTAGGTGTATATTATGAAGAGGAGGGGGTAGTTGTCTGATCTTAGGAAAACTCTCATGGTTCATATTATAATCCTAAAATATAAGTGGAAAAGAAAGGGGGGGGGTGTATATGTATATTACGAACAATGAGTTTTCAGAGTACAGCATTGGATAGTCTTCATCTCCGTCCATTGATCTCTACATGAAACATATAGAAGTCTTCTACCTTTTCCTCTTCAAGTGATCTGGACTGGAAATAATGGGTAGGGACACACTTTCTGACCCCAGTTGCAGGGGCGGACTGACCATTTGGAAACTCGGGCACTGCCCGAGGGCCCGGGGTCAGTAGAGGGCCCCATGAGATGCCCCTGGTACCTTTTCCATAGGTTTTTTTGAGTTTGGGCAGGGACACAGGGCCCCATGATCCCCTATTGCCCCATGAGTTGTCAGTCCGCCCTGCCCAGTTGTATATTCTACAAACCACAGAGTGTACATGGTATGATGAAGGGTAGACCTCCTCTCTATCTACTCCTCAGAGGATGTTTGTAATGGGACAGTAGTTGAGTTGGAGGCCCCAAAAGTTGAACTCTTGGTGACAATCAGTCACTGCCAACCCCACCCAACCCCTGGACACCATTACATACTGTGCAAGAAACTTTATGGTCCCTGACAAAGTTCCTGGCAAGTCCCCCTCCCTGGTATACAGCACCCCCCAGCACAGAGAGCCCACTGAGAGGGGCCAGGGACTCACCACTAGAACGCCGGACGATGTTCTCCAAAAACGTGTTCTGCGGTGCCACCAAGCCCCGTTTTCCACCCGGCATCCTGCGCTTGGGAAGCTCCTGGGCTGGGCGGCGGTGCTGCTGCGGAGGCTGGAGGTGAGCGGATGAGTCTTCCTGGGAGGGATGAGGCAGTTCATGGTAACGCTCCTCGGGCGGCGGGTGCGGAGACTGTGGCAGGGCTGCACACAGGGACCTGCAGGCTCCGGACACAGTGCGCCTGCGTAGTCTGGCTGCCGGCCAGCACCATGGACAGCGTCCCGAGCCCGGCAGGCTAACAGCGCGGAGTGCCCGGGATACTCACATCCCCCTGCATCGCCCTTCTCTGCCCGGCGGATCCCATAGGTCGTCCCCGGCCGGCCGCGCCCCTCCTCCAACTTGGCTCTGTTACTTTTCAGTGGTGGAGGTCCCCGCAGTCCCCCGAGCGCTCCGCACACTTTGCAGGCTCTTCTCCCCGGCAGGCTGTGTCCTGTCCCCGGCTCGCTGGAAGCTCCTCCGCTCTTCTCCGCCTCTCCGCTCACTTCTCCGATATCTCACACACGAAGCATCCGGGAGCCGTGTTGGCGAGCTTTGCTCTTTGCAGTATTCTCCCAACCCAACCAATAAATCCTCTGCGCTACAAACCCCTCCCTCCCCTCCCGTGCTGGCCTCTCCTGTCATCCTGTCCTCCTCCCCGTCCTCCTGTGCCGACACCGAGCAGGAGACACCGGGCAGCCAGGTGCACCTACCTAACCTGGGGAGGGGGACACCGGACAGCCAGGTGCACCTACCTGGGGAGGGGATACCGGACAGACAGGTGCACCTACCGAACCTGGGGAGGGGGACACCGGACAGCCAGGTGCACCTACCTGGGGAGGGGATACCGGACAGACAGGTGCACCTACCTAACCAGGGGGAGATAACACCGCACAGCGAGGTGCACCTACCTGGGGAGGGGACACCAGCCAGGTGCACCTAACTAACCTGGGGAGGGGGGCAACAGACAGCCAGGCGCACCTACCTGGGGGAGGGGAACACCAGACAGCCAGGCGCACCTAACCAACCTGGGGGAGGGGAACACCAGACAGCCAGGCGCACCTAACCAACCTGGGGGAGGGGAACACCAGACAGTCAGGTGCACCTACCTGGGGAGGGGAACACCAGACAGTCAGGTGCACCTACCTGGGGAGGGGACACTGGCCAGCCAGGTGCACCTAACTTGGGGGAGGGGAACACCAGACTGCCAGGTGCACCTAACTAACCTGGGGGAGATGACAGCAGACAGCCAGGTGCACCTACCTGGGGAGGGGGACACTGGACAGTCAGGTGTACCTTCCGATCCTGGGGGGAAAACCTGGGGACATGACACTGGACAGCCAGGTGCATCTGCAGAATCTAGGGAGGGGACACTGAACAGCCAGGTGCACCTACCGAACTTGGAAGAGAGGACACTGGACAACCAGGTGCATCTACCTAACCTGGGGAGGGGACGGTGGACTGTCAAGTGCACCTACCTAATCTGGAGAAAGAACACGTGTCAGCCAGGTGCACCTGTTGAACCTGGGAGGAGAGGGGGGGGGGGAGAAACTAGACAGCCAGGTGCACCTGGCTATCCTGGGGGGAAAACCTGGGGACAGGACACCCAGATGCATCTGCAAACCCTGGGGAGGGGAGGACTGGACAGCCAGGTACACCTACCTAATATGGAGAGAGAACACTGGAGGACAGCCAGGTACATCTGTCCAACCTGGGGAGGGGAACACTGGACAGCCAGGTGCACTTGTCTATCCTGGGGAGGAAACCTAGGGAGGGGACACTAGACAGCCAAGTGCACCTATTTAACCTGGAGGAGAGGACACTGGACAGCTGGGTGCACCTATTTAACCTGGGGAGAGGACACTGGACAGCCAAGTGCACCTATTTAACCTGGGGAGAGGACACTGGACAGATGGGTGCACCTGCCTAACCTGTGGACAAAGATCAGCGCAGGTAAAAGTGAATTGGTAAGGCGTATGTAAACTCTGACAATACATTTTGTTTGCTGCCTTTTGTTCTGTTAGATGTACTACTGAAAGCATTTATATCTTGGACAATTACAAACAAAAGTCACTGTTCATCCAGGCAGTAATCTGGTGAACTGATAATTCAGTGTACGCTCTGCCTCTGGACTGTTATCAGCATTGTTCTCTGCTATCTCCATGAACTACAAAACAAATCCCGCTTAATGGAGACAAAAGATAGAGGTTATGTAGTCCCAAAACACTTCCTGTCCTAGGGAGACAACACAGTTCAGTACAATCATCACCCTAGTGAGTTAAAGTGGAAGTAAAGGCTAACTAAGCAGCCCCCCCATCCTACCCTGTGTAAAAAAGGTCTGTGTACTTGCCTCTTTTTTTCATCAGGACTGGTACGGTCACATAATTCAGTGGCTCCAGCTCCCCATCCTCTCCCCTGTAGCAGTGGAGCCCTGACATGGGGAACTAGAACTGTGGAATCATATGACTGGATCAGATTAATATTAGGCAATTACACAGATCTTTTCATACAGAATATGCAGGATGGCAGAAGAAGGAGTGAAGGAACATGTTTAAGAATGGAGTTAGGCTTCTCTTCCACTTTAAAGAGGTATACAACCCAGGGGCGGACTGACCATTAGGGTACTCTGGCACTGCCTGAGGGCCCGGTGTCAGTAGGGGGCCCCATGAGATGCCCCTGGTACCTTTCATAGGCTTTTTTGGGTGTGGTTTGAGTGTGGGCGAGGACACAGGGGCGCCATGATCCCCTATTGCCTGGGGGCCCCATGAGTTGTCAGTCCACCCCTGATACAACCCACAAATATTGTAATGTAGCAATCCTTAAAGTGACACTAAACAACAAAATTATTTATTCTCCATAAGTAATCCATACACATCTACTAATTAGTGGCCCTGTAATCTATTGTTCACAAAATTCTTTAAACTGTGTTTTCTGCCTTCTTGTAACATACTCAGTGATCTACCAAACCTCTCCTTTTCCCTCATTTTCATTTGTTTGGAAAGAGCATGTTAGTTGTGTTCATGTACACTGCTCTGTGCACACTACCAATCCCATAGTTCACAGTCCCATGTTGGGAGCCAGTAACAGATGTTGGCTAAGTTCCTATA
Source organism: Staurois parvus (assembly GCF_062004578.1). Classification (NCBI taxonomy): domain Eukaryota; kingdom Metazoa; phylum Chordata; class Amphibia; order Anura; family Ranidae; genus Staurois; species Staurois parvus. The sequence goes on from NW_028318222.1 coordinate 1,679,256, forward strand.
CACAGTGGGACCATGGAGAATGAATGTAGCCATCCTCGAACAGGAAGTCAGATCACAGCAACAAAAAGAAGACCTTTGGAGATGCGGAGGAGCAATAGATGGTGCTTTTCTGAGTTAAGAATTCATTGAAATATTTTTTAAACCAGAGATTAGTGTCACTATAAATGTGGCTGCACTAATTTTCCTTTTTTTTTCCTCTCTTAATTTAAGCTGTAAGTCAACCAACCAGTTACTCACTTTCAGTCTCCACTCTGGATGGAGGAGCAATGGAGCCATCCTTGGACAGCAGCCTTGTTAGTCTGTGGAGGGGAGTGTTAAGCCTAGTACACACGATCAGACAATTGTATGAAAAATACTGCTTTCAAAACAATCGTACGATAATCTGATTGTTAATACAGAGCTTTCGTCAAAAATTATTTGAAGGGACAAGCATGAAAATGTATCGTGTACGATACCAAATTGTACAATTTGTTTAATCAGTACAATTTTCATCCAAAAATACAATACAAATATAATACATTACACCACTTTCACATTTTTTGCTGTCGTAAAAGAATTTTCAGATTAGCATACAAAAAAAAAAAAATCATTTATTCGATATTATATACAGGATGTATATAGCGCCAACAGTTTGCTCAGCGCTTTACTATATAACGGGAGACAATAAAGCAACAATAAAAGTTCAATACAAGAGGGATAGGAGGGCCCTGTTCCTTGGAGCTTACAATCTAAGAGATTCTCCTCATCATGTGTATGGGGCTTTGGATGTACAAGAAGATTTGGATGACCTTCACTAGCAAATTAAAGCCAGACTCTAGATAACACTTTTTAGGCAGTTACAGAAACTTTTTTTTTAAGTTCCTCTTACTATAGGTTTCCTATTGAAAATGCTTGCTCACTGGTTTCAATATGTTTGAAATCACTAACTAGGAGCCAGTGTGCAGGTTGGGGGCTCACCCTGACTTCTTTCATCTGTATATATAAGTCAGTAACTTAAAATATTGCTTCTGGATTGGAACCAGCCAGGCAACTAACATTTTCTGAGGCAGGTCAGCAATGGCAGTATCTTTTTTTCTCGGTACAGATTAAACACTTGCTTAAACACATTAAATCTGATTATTAAGACCACTTATTACTAACAGGTCATCTGTAGCAGTGCAATCTTCTGGTCAGTACTACCCAACAAAATATTAAAGGTGAACTCCACTCAGCATTAAAAATGTAGTTTCATGCAGCCTCCTTCTGGATAGCAAGTTTTAAAAGCTTGTTCGTCCATAGCAGGTGTATAGATTAGAGGAATACTTGCCTTGCTCCATTCCCAAGATGTTACCAGCAAATTCCTTTCGTAAAAATGAAAGTCCGATGGTCCTGCATTGTATATGATGAACTCAGAGGCCATGACTGGATGATCAGCTTTGTGGGACAGAGACAAGACAAAAAAAAAAAAAAAAAAGGGAAGGAAAGAAACTTTGCAAGGGAATTTTCTCATAGTGAATGAGATGAAGATCTGCTGTCTCCCATCATTCAATAATTCCCTTGCACGAGATTGGGTATTTTTTTTTGCAATTTGAATTTTCACCGCATTACTGAGTAAAGGAAAAATTCCCTGGCAAAGTGAACACCCTTTTTTTACTTTTAATAAATCAACCCTATTTACAGATACTTAGAGATGTTTGTTATTGCTTCTCTGCTGAGAAAATAAAAAACAAGCCCAATGTATTCTCCTCTCTTCTACAAATTGAAATTACTGGGATCCAGCTGTCAAACTCAGATCAGTGTATCCATAAATACAATGTAGCAAATTATTGCTACAATCTATTTTTATTAGGTATTTTATGTACAGACAAGGAGATGTCTTTGATCTACATCATCAACCCTTACTGTAATATGTGCTGTGAAACTTCAAATCCTCACCCCCTGCTTTTCAAAGCTGAGGGATGTTGTGTAACATTTATGTTTTGGAAGACTGGAGCGGAGAGAGGGCTGCAGATAAATAGGTACAACCTATGTAGGGGGACTTGTCTCATCTCTGTGTATCACCTGATGTTAGACACTTCACTGGGTATATGTGACAGTTTTCAATCACTTCAAGTCTGGACACTTTCACCCCCTTCCTGTCCAGGCCAATTTTTAGTGCTATCACACTTTAAAACGACAATTGCGCAGTCATGCAACACTGTACCCATATTAATTTTTTTAGCATTCTTTTTTGAGACAGATAAAAAACTTTATTTTGGTGGTATTTATTCACCACTGGGATTTTTATTGTTTTGCTATATAAAATGAAAAAGTCCAAACATCTTGGAAAAAAAAAAAAAAAAAGTTATTTTGCAAATAAATGAATGATCTTTTATAAATCTTGGCTAAAAAAATGTATTCAGCCATCTTTTTAGTAAAAAAACAAAATTAGTTTAACCAAAAATAATTTAAATTTTTTTTACATTTTTATATTAATAATCATGTTTTTTTTTTAACATACCGTCACCCTAGCAGTACAGTGTCACCATAGTTCGACTATTCATGTGATCACAGATTGGCCAATTGGTTTTCACATGCTCGGGACCTCACACAGGAGGTTGCGATCGGTGTTCTGCTGTGTCCGGATCGCGGTGTCGCACTTCCCAGGCACAGAAGCGGGAGGACGTTTATAAATGGCCCCCTGCTCCTGCACTGCTCCCGTCTGGCCGTTTATGTACATGGGCCAGATGGGAAATGGTTAAACCAGAAGGATTTTTCTAATTTTGTAGTAGTGGATGGGTTAAACCCTTGTCAGTTTTTTTTTTTTTTGTGATCTGTGTCTCATTGGATACAACAAAAAGGGAGAGGAAATCACACCAACATGAGGAAATGCCCTGTTAGCTGTCACCAGAACACGCGACTCCAACTCAATTCCTGTTTGTGACAACTCAAAATCTTGGATTTTCCCTTGCTTTCAAAATAGAGCATTTTCCCGAAGGACCCATTCACAGGGCAACAATGATCCAATTGCAGCAAGAGTCCAGCAGATTCCTGTGTCTGGAAGTACAGATGGATAAAAGATAGTTGCAGCCTCAGAGGCTGTATTGAGCAATTACAGGCTGACAGTGGATGCAGCTGTCCACCTGTGTTTGCAGGTAAATGCTGGCTGTCCAATTATATCCAATTAGGTACAGATGATTGCCCCTGGATGCACTTTTCCCTAAAATCAATTAATTGCTGGTTGCACGATTACATCTGAATACAGAAACAGCCGTGGCTGTTGTCAGCCTGTCATTGCTCTGTACAGGCTCACAAACTGCATCCACCTGTACATCCAGCCATAGGAATCTAATGGATTCTTTCCCCAGCTGGAGCATTTCTGGCCTTTGAATGGGGCCTAAATGGGAACACAGACAGCAATAAAAAATTCCCCACCACTAGAGAAAAAAAAAAAAAAAAAGCGCGTTTGGCTTTAAAAGTCATCAGACTCATTCCTATGGCCTCCTTCCATGTAATTGGACAGCTGCTAATATGCAGGGTTTCCCATTGTGACCTCTTGACTAGTCACTACAATGAAATATTGAAAATTGTCCCTTTCACCCTTCTTTAGCCACTTGCTTACCCGGGCAATTTTTTTTTATTTTTTTGCGCCCGTTAAAATCTGTATTTTTTTGCTAGAAATTACTTTAAATCCACAAAATATATATTTTCTGAAATATAAAACCCCCAGAGAATAAAATAGTGGTAGCTGCAAGTCTTATGTTGCATGATATTTATGTAACTATTTATCAAATGCATTTTCAGGAAAAAATACACAAATGAATTTTAGTGCAAACGAACATATTATACCCATTTTACCCAAATATAAAAGATGAGGTTATGCTGAGTACACAGATACCAAACATGTCAAGCCTCAAAGTCAAAATTGTGCATGCCTGTGAAATTGTATAAAACTATAGAACTCAAATTCTACATAGGTGACACTTTAAAAGCATCTATAGGTTTAGAACAAGTCCTAGAATTATTGCTCCAAGGTTTGTGATGATACTTCACGTTGTAAAATTGATGTTTAAAACACACGTGCTTGCCCAACACTGCACATTGATATGGGATGTGTATGGGAGTGCTTTAATAATCTATAGATTTTAAATTGATTTTTATGTAATTTACATCTGTAAATTCTTTGCTATCACAAGGGGGCTAACAAATCCCCCATGTTATAGCATTGGGCAGGTGATAGGTCTCCTTTAACTTGGTAAAAAGTATTACAGTGAGCGCTACTTAAATGGAAAGGTATATAAATATGTATATACAACAAAAATGATGAGCAGCTGATACACCGAAAAGGTAACCAAACAAAAACCTCCGATGAAATATATATATCACATAGAATGGTGCAGAGCTAAATAATACACAGTTAATACACACAATATATTAGTGTGAGTTTGTGTGAATGTGTACACATGCGTGATATCACCCCAATGGTGATCTGTGAATTCAAAAAGTTCGATATAATAGTGCGGATCGCGGAGAGATCCTAATTCAGGTGAGTGGACGTCCTGATCCAAGGTGTGATGATAAGTGTGAACCACACAAATAGGTGAAAAACGCACTCACCAGATGTGCGTTTAACATACGCAATATGTAATCCAGGCCATAAAACGATCATCAGATCCCAGATCAGATTGCCCCCAGATCACCATCCCGGTTCCACAGAAGTAAGATCATCAGAACTGCTACCAGGTATCACCACCAAGGGTCCAGAATCCTCCAGATGGGCACTGCGAATGATAGCACTCACACAGAGTGCCCAATAAGAGACCTCATAGTGTGATACTGCTTCAGATATCTTTATTCAGGGTTGGTAGGTGTGGGGTACATGAAAAGATTATAGATAAAAAGTTTACTGACCATACGTTTTCCAAGTGTCCACCAATGGTGGTGAGGTGTCCTGCTGCTGCTGCCGTCCTGCTGCCCCCTGACGCGTTTCGTGCGATGCACGTATTCATAGGGTTCAGGGCCAGCGCCATCAGGACACAGCCATCACAGAGATCGTCAGGGGTGCAAGGGAGGGCATCATATGATGCCCTCCCAGAACTGACCGGCCACAGTGAAGCTGTCATTCAGCTATCTGTGGTCGGCAAGAGGTTAAGGAGACATTGTAAGTATGTTAGAACCCAGTGCCTCCCTTTCCCTCCATTGCAGCTATTCAAGCACAGATCGTGCTAAATTAACTGCATCCTCAGTTACAGTACTCAAGGAATGACAGCTGTGAACCTGGAAGGGACTTAATGCCCATTGTCTCCAGGTTCATTAGTCAGCTCTAAGTGTTGGAGCAGTTTCCTGCAGTCCTTGGCTCACTTTCAGAGCCCCAGTAAAAGTTTATTTGAAAGCCCTTCACCAGCTGTTTAATTGGTACCAAGCTCACGGCTGCAGCTGGTTTTAACCCCTTCTTTACTATGGCATTTATAAATTTACCTTGTTAGACAAGGGGTTAAAGTGGAATTCCAGGTATGACGATTTGTGCATAGTTATATTGGTCCAACTTGAAACATGAAGCATACATAAAATCATGGAGTTTTCATGTTAATCCTCTGTGTGTTCTAGATTCTGCCCACAGCTCAGAAACATTGTCCTAGTCAGAATTTTCATGCACAAGAAAGGTCAAGTAATCTGCATCTATATTTGTAGGTTTCAAAGAAAGCTTAAAGGGTCACCTTGAGCTGACATCTAGCACAATGGCTTGCAAACATATAAAGCATTAAGCCTAAGAGTCCAGTGTTGTAATTACAGAAATACACCTGTTGATCTGCCAGAAATTGAGTAAAATTCCTTACTTTCTGTAATGAGTTGACAACACTGAAATCCCAAGCATTGTTATCTGCCTGGCCCGAGATCTGCCCTGTTGGACTACAGAACACCTTCCCTGTAGGTAATGGGGATGAGAACTCCGGCAGAGCTGACACTACAGCTTGGAATTTCAGTTTATCAAAGACAGTGTATTAAACAAGAGTTTAGAAGCCTGCTGGTTTTTAAAGGATCCAGGAGGTATAATTCTGTAAATACAGCATGTTGAAAGACAGAGCAGAGCAGAGCTGTACTGAATATGTTTTGTCCAGACATACATTTTAAAGCAGAATGCTTTTTTTTTTTTTTTTAGCCAATTCCAGTCTTGGCCAAATCTGACATTGCTCTCCTACGTTTGCTAGAAAACTACTTCAAACCCCTCAAATTATATATTGTTTAAGCAGAGGCCCTAGGGAATAAACTTGTGGGTGTTGTATTTTATTATGTCACATGGTTTTTTGAATGCAGTTTTTTTTTTTGGGGGGGGGGGAACCCACACACTCTCTCCCCTCCCCCTCCCTCGAAAAAAAAAAATTGAAGCACAACTGATTGGTCTCAGTACAATTTCTCACCTGTATGTTCCACCACCCCCCTCCAAAAAAAATAAAATAAAAAATTACTGTCAGGAAAAACGCTATAGAGTTGGAGGATGAGTACTACGCTGGGCTGTACTCTCCTCCTCCTGTCAGAACAGCAATTCTCCATGTAGCAGATGACACAGGGATCACTCTTCATCAGGCTGTACACACAGATTTGATTACCCGCCCCCTATGCCCTCCAAGGGCTGCCCATCTCCTAGCAGGAGGAAATGTGGATAGGGGGCACGTAATCAAATCTGTGTGTGCGTGTGTGTATAGCCCGATGAAGAGTAATCCTGTGTCACCTACTACATGGATGATTGCTGTTCTGACAGGAGGAGGAGAGCACAGACCGCACCTCTCCTCTACTCTATCGCAGAGAGTTCTCTTGGATGTTTCAATTTAGTTCTCTGCGCCAGGCTGCCCCCCATCTTGTCCCAGACCTGAGTGCAGAAAAGGTGCTCAGTAGCCAGGCAGACTTTCAATAGGTGGCCAGCCTGGGGGGGTGGCACAAGTGAAATCTGGGGAGGACGCAGCCCACCCCAGCACCCCCTTAGATTCAGTCATGCTCTCACTGTGTCCTAGGAAATGAATGCCGCAGGTGGCATCCTTACTGGGCTCCCCAATCAGATAGGAGAGTTGGGTAAAGATGGTGGCAGTGGTGGAAGGGGTGCCTCTAAAAGCGATCCAGCAGCTTTTTGGCCACTCAGATCACTTTTACATTGTAGAGAATCATAGGCTGAAGAAAAAAAAAAATGATACTGGGGTCATCATTGTAGCCTCAACCAATTCGACGTTAGGTTGTTTATAAACAGCTCAAGGACAGAAGGTGGGTAATAATTACAGCTCCCACCAGCATCACTAATAAAAAAAAAAAAAATTGGGAGAGTATTAACACAGAGTGGTGTAAAAGTAGTGCTTTCACCACTCTTCTAAACATATGAAATGGAGCAGATGCTACTCCTAACAAAAAGGGGATCAAGTCCCTTTTTTTTTTTTATTGGGAGTGATCAGTTCTCTGTTTTGCCAGAAACAGGAGAGCTAAAACTGCATGTTGCAATCGCTCTGCCTGACCTCCTTCAGCTGTAGTGTTATCAGTGCACAAGCGGAGAGAGAGATGTGAGCTGTCTGCTGACAGACCACATCTGTATGCGAGGTCAGACCTGGTGGAAACTGTGGCAGTTTTCTATACAGTAAACTACCACGTTCCATCTATTAATTAGGTGCAGACATGTTTCACTCTGAAATAGAAACTAGCACTGGTGGCACAGATGGACACTGTACCCCCATTTCTTTCTTTGTCCATTTGTTTGGTCAGAATCATTCAACCCACTTTCTGTGAACCCAAATTGCTTAGACACACTGCCTAGGGTTCACAGCACTCCTCGACTAAGTGGTGCTCAGAAGAAAAAATAACCATGCCATCCCTGGACTCAGTGCAAGGACAAGGTCATCTAGTGCCCAGGACGAAGATGCCCAAACGGCGCCCCCCCCCAAAAAAAAGAAATGTACGAGCATTATGTGTCAGCAAAATTCTCCTTCCTCCCTCAAAAGATTTCAAGCACTATAGGGGGGCTATAGAGGACCATAAGATCGCAGCATCGGGGCTCCACACTAGAGATGCCACAGGCCATCAGATTGCCACTGTGTGGTGTTTGCTCACCCACTCCCTACCCACATTCTTTGCTGGGAGGGTAAACAAAAACCCTGCACAGTGGTAAATTAGCAGTCCTGATCCAGGGGAGCTCCAGTGGCCGAAGGAGGAGCTGGAGGGGAAGAGAGAACACAACCCATCCCGCCTCCCAGCTCTCTCCTCCTCTCCAGATGTGACTTGTCTCCTCCAGAGCTAAGCTGACAGGAGTAGTGAAGCTGCTGTCACTACTCCTGTCAGCTTGTAGTTAGGTATTCTCCATGCAGTTCCCCCAACTCACATGATACCTATTCGCTCAGGGCAGCCTCCCCTCCCGCCCACCCCTTGTCCCAGGCCTCCCCGGACTGGCCAGGAATTTAAATAAGCATACAAGGAAGGGATTGGTGGCTGGAGTTATGTTTTAATTGCTTTAAAAACCAGGCAGAAGTACTATGGAGTAAGAAACAATGAGCTAGATAGTACCACGGACAGGACTGACTGTAGCAGATAATAGCCGAAACATTTTTTTGTGCATTTGAATTCTGTTCCAAATTTAAAAGGAGATTGATACGAGATTCCCAGTTGGTATTCCGGATGGCTGTAATTCAGCTGCATCCATAGGAGATGACAATTCAGATATTTCATGTCGTGTTTCTTCTGCTACATAGAAATTTAGCCTTGTGCTGTAAAGGCCTTCTTTATATAAAAAAGGCTTTTGCTGTAATCTCCATCCGGCAATAAGAAACGGAACACCGAGTCCTCTTGTGCAAATGGAAATCTTTCATACAAGCAAAAGAAGAATTTACTGCTCACAGTGCAGGCAATGCTACGCTTACAAGCTGAGCAAAGATACGCCGCTAAAGAAAGAAGCTTGTTATTCCGTGCGATAGTGGAGCTGTAGTTATCAAAAATGTTGGAACAAAATTAAATCCACTTTTTTTTTTTCTTTAAAAAGGAAACCTGCATTTAATGTGGCTGGGGCTTCTGACCAGCATCTGAAAATGCTAGATTCCTGGCAGTCTCTGGTTTCAGTACTACAACAAACATGCAGCATACCAAGTCAGAGTGAAATCAGCTCCGGATTGGTTTGCTTGTTTCAGGGCAGTCAATTAGAAAGCACTGAAGCCAGCCAGAGTAAGCATGACTGCCAAGCAATTAGCATTTTCAAAAAGGTCAGTAAAAAGGTAGGCTGCACATTTCTTTTAGTAGAGTGTTTAAAAAAAAAACAAAAACAAACTATGAAATATACAAAATGATGTCTGTCACCAGGCGCTTGTTTTTCCGATTTGCCTCTGTAACATAGTTTTATCACCTGTTGACCCTGCCAGTAGACTGTTGTCAGTTTGCTACAAGAGTATCAAAAACAACTACTTGTATAACGCTCACCCCTGCAAGGACCAATGAGGACTGTAGGTTCTTTTCCCATTTTAGTGAAGAGGCAGCCAAGCACACTGCAGTCACACACACTCTGGCTCAATGATCAGGCTAGGGGTTTGCCTTTTTAAGATTTATTGCTGAGCAAAGTTGGGTGGGATGCAGGGACCAGTGGGAAACTCCAGCAACACTGTACAGTAACAGGACGACACTCTTCACTTTGGAACAGTCTCTCTAGTAGACACCAGGAGAATGGACAACATTGAGATGTAGGAATTGTCCCAGTCCAAGCAGCCACTGGCACTAGTGCACAAGGGAAATAGCATACAGCCACTAGGAACCTGGACTCGGGTCTGTACTCACAGTGTCCCAGGATAACTGGGCGCCTTCTAATACAGGTGAAACTCGAAAAATTAGAATATCGTGCAAAAGTTCATTTATTTCAGTAATGCAACTTAAAAAGGTGAAACTAATATATGAGATAGACTCATTACATGCAAAGCAAGATAGTTCAAGCCGTGATTTGTCATAATTGTGATGATTATGGCTTACAGCTTATGAAAACCCCAAATCCACAATCTCAGAAAATTAGAATATTACATGCAATCAATAAAACAAGGATTTTACATAGTTCAATATTGGACCTCTGAAAAGTATAAGCATGCATATGTACTTGGTTTGGGCCCCTTTTACAGCAATTACTGCCTCAATGCGGCGTGGCATGGAAGCCATCAGCCTGCAGCACTGCTGAGGTGTTATGGAAGACCAGGATCCTTCAATAGCGGCCTTCAGCTCTTCTGCATTGTTCAGTCTCATCTTTCTCTTGGCAATGCCCCATAGATTCTCTATGGGGTTCAGTTCAGGCGAGTTTGCTAGCCAATCAAGCACAGTAATCCCACGGTCATTGAACCAGGTTTTGGTGCTTTTGGCAGTGTGGGCAGGTGCCAAGTCCTGCTGGAAAATGAAGTCAGCATCCCCATAAAGCTTGTCTGTGGAAGGAAGCATGAAGTGCTCCAAAATCTCCTGGTAGACGGCTGCGTTGACCCTGGACTTAATGAAGCACAGTGGACCAACACCAGCAGATGACATGGCTTCCCAAATCAACACAGACTGTGGAAACTTCACACTGGACTTCAAGCATCTTGCAGTGTGTGCCTCTCCATTTTTCCTCCATACTCTGGGACCTTGGCTTCCAAATGAGATGCAAAAGTTGCTCTCATCAGAAAAGAGGACTTTGAACCACTGAGCAACAGACCAGGTCTGTTTTTCTTTAGCCCAGGTAAGATGCTTCTGACGTTGTTTGTTGTTCAGGAGCGGCTTGACAAGAGGAATACGACATTTGAAGCCCATGTCCAGGATTCTTCTGTGTGTGGTGGCTCTTGATGCACTGACTCCAGCCTCAGTGAAAGTCCCAAACACTTTTGAATGGCCTTTTCCTGACAATCCTCTCCAGGCTGCAGTCATCCCTGCTACTTGTGCACCTTTTTCTTCCACACAACTTTCTATTAATGTGCTTTGATACAACACTTTGGGAACATCCAACTTCTTTTGCAATTACCTTTTGAGGCTTTCCCTCCTTATGGAGGATGTCAATGATGGTTTTCTACACAACTGTCAGGTCAGCAGTCTTTCCCATGATTGCGATTCCTACTGAACCAGACTGAGAGACCATTTAAAGGCTCAGGAACCCTTTGCAGGTTTTATGGCTTAATTAGCTGATTAGAGTGGGACACTGAGCCTAGAATATTGCACCTTTTCACAATATTCTAATTTTCTGAGATTGTGGATTTGGGGTTTTCATGAGCTGTAAGCCATAATCATCACAATTATGACAAATCACGGCTTGAACTATCTTGCTTTGCATGTAATGAGTCTCATATATTAGTTTCACCTTTTAAGTTGCATTACTGAAATAAATTAACTTTTGCACGATATTCTAATTTTTCGAGTTTCACATGTATATTCAGGTGTTCCGGTGGGTACCAATCAGGATATAGAGTCATGGTAGAGAACAGAGGGCCAATCATACCAAGCGGGTCCTGTGGGGGTAATGCTACAGGTGCTTTCATTGGATTATAGCTGTGTCCATCTTGCATCTTGGTAGAGGCAGGCCTTTGCTTTGTCATGTCAGAATTTCCAGGAAGAAGAGTGAGCAGCAGAGTAAGGACATCACCAAATTTCACTCCTGATCTCTTAAGACTAGCAGTCATATGCAACAGTGTCTTAGATCTTAAGCTCTGAGGCTCTAAGGTGCCTAGGAAGGGCACTGTATTTTTCTGAACAAATTTAAAGCGGAGTTCGACCCAAAAGGGGAAGCTCCAATTTACAGATTGGTCCCCCGTTACCCATTACCAGGTACCCGCTCCCACTTCCGCTGCGATCAACCAGGCGATCGGAAACAAAAGTTGTCCTCCTACCCTCCCTCCCCGAAGTCTTGTGGGACACATGACAGGTCCCAGAAGACTACGGGACCATTCATGAAGTGCAGCACTACTTGCACATGCGCAGTGGGCACCTGGCTGTGAGGCCACAAGCTGTCACAGCTGGGTGCCCACACTGATGATGCAGGCCTCCTGGAATACAGGGCGGCTGGTGAAACGGGCTGCGGCGGGGGCAACGCAGGATCGTGGGAAAGGTGAGTGGCTGTTTAAAAGTCAGCAGCTACAGTTTTTGTAGCTTCTGACTTTTTTTTTTTTTTTTTTTTTTTTTTTTAAGAGAGTGAGTGGAACTCCGCTTTAAGATAAAAAAAAAAAAAAAGTAAATCTTTCAACTGGAGGGGAACTGCTTAATCATAATTAACATTTCTAGATGTCCCCTATAATTTATTAAATCTTAATTTTGAGTACAGCTCCACTTTAGGCTAGGTTCACACCACTGTGATCTGATTTTGATCCAATTTTATGTGTGATTATGTAGTGTGACTTGGTTGCAACTTGCAATGTGGTTTTTTATAGTCTATGTGGCCAAAATGGTGCTGGAATCACATCAAAGTAGTACAGAACTCACATGATGAATTGCATCATGTGGACAGGCATCATTGAAAACAAAGTGATTTCCATTGTCATGTGATTCTGTGCGACTCAATTTGCAACATTTGTGAGCTACCGGACAACATTTTGTATGTCTTTTTTTATTACGAAGCAGGCATTGGACAAGTTTCAAACCAGTGGTACTTCTGTCTGTTGTATAAGGTGTGTGCACATGCCCATTGTAGTGTGGCAAAAAGGGTCCCTTTGCAACATTTTCCTAGAAGTACTGCCTGCCGAATGCATTAAATTCAAATGCATGCAGTTGCAGCATATGGTGCAGAAACAGACAGTGAGGAGGCAACATAATACCTCCTCACCACTTATCAAACACCCTCTGAAAAGCTGATGCAGATTGCTCTTCAGAAGCTGAAGCTCCTGTAAAACGAGCCCTTAAAGCAGAAATCTAGCAACCCAAAATGGGCAAAAAACAAACAAACTATATATTCAGTACATATCTAAAAATACACATCATTTGTCTTATAAAAGGACTACAGGTACAAAAAAAAAAAAAAAAAAAAATGCCAGAAATCCAGAAAGACTCTAACTTCTTGTATTGAAATGATAACATTACCTCGTTCATTAGCAGTGAAATCAGACTGTTATCAGCTCTGGCCGAGTGCTTCCTTTCTGGACTACAGAACACCTCCCTCATTGTTGTGTAGATGGGGGTGGGGTGTTCTGTCATCAAGCAAGGAAGAACCCAGATTCAAACTGAAGACACTGCTTGGGATTTTAGTGCAGAAGAAGCAGCATTGCCAGCTCAGTAAAGCGAGTAGGAACTCACTGGATTTATGTCAGGGTCAACAAGTATTTTTCTGTATTTCCAACATTTTATAAAAAGATGGGGCAAATGTGCAGGTATTTCAGAGATGTGGTGAGGTTTTTTTTTTAATCCCTTTTAGACATACATGTTTTTTCATCTTTCCAAGCCCTGAGAATCCAGAACATGTACAGAATCTGATCCCAGTAGCCATGACCGACCTGCCCAGTCCCCAATTTCACCTTGCATATGCTTCAGGCTAAAGATAGGTCTGATTCTAACTTCAGCAAGGTGCATGTATCAGATCTCAATGACACTACAGAATGGGATTTGGTGGACTGCCACCAAACATGTTATTGAGCTTAAAGTGGTATTATGCCTAAAAGCAAGCATTTATCATATTGTAGCTTACCAATTCTTAAATGCGATGGCTGCATTAGTTTTTTTAAGGCTTTCTTCTATTTTGATCTGGCGATCTGGGCAATAAGTCTGTCGTTTTTCAAAGAACAAGCCCACCTACAGATGTAGCACTTACAGGGATGAGAAACTATAAAACACTGGCAGGGTGTGCTTACAATGATCAGCTTTGATTTTTGTTGTAAAACCTTTATCCCAAAAGAAAACAAAGGGTTGCTGTAACTAAAAAGTGTCAGTTGGAGTTTGGCTTCAATTTGTTAGTGTTTTTAAAGCTGTTAGCCCATCTAACTTTCCTCTCCCCCAAGACTGACAATACAGCTGTCCAAAAGGTACCCCCGGTGCTCCTTCAGCCAGAGTAGGGGCACTCTGATACAGGAGGTGTGTTACTGGCCAGATCAGGTGAAACAAATGGGGGAAAAAAGCCAAAAAGGAAAAATAAATATACATTATATATATACTATTATTAATAATGCAGCCACCACATCTTATGATTGAGAAGCTGCAATATATTTCAGGCAACATGATTGAAAAAAAAAAAAATTGAACATTCGAAACAATGGAGAGGACTACTGAAAAAATCAGTATAAATATTAACGTGCCGTACCCCATCACAACCAGAAAGATGCTAATCTGACACAGGCAATCTAATAAATAATAATTTGCAATGCCAAATAACTGATGATTGGTTGCTATGGGTTACTGCACGCCAGCGCTCTTCTCATTTAAATAAATAGTCCTGTAAATTTTGAGTCTTTGAGAAATTATTTATAAGGCCGGGGGCACCCTCGCAGACATACCCAAACCATTGCCTTTAGAGATGATTGATTTGCATAAAGCAGAGTTCAAGTTTCCGTTTTCTTTCTGCATGAGACAAATCCAATGGATCATGAAGGCAGCAGCCAGACTCGTTCCCCTCCTCCTAGACTGCGCTTCATTTAGTCATCATAATGATTTGGCTTAAGGCAGCAGACATAATGCAAAGCCTGTCCTTCTATCCAAATACAACCGGCACATAGAAATCATTTTCTAGCGTTTAAAATGCTCCATGCCATCTACAGTGTGTGAGATATATATACAGTATATATAATCTCAACATGAAACTGCATCTATAAAGGTTGTTCTAGAAAATCGACAATTATTAACCACTTTCCTACCGGGCACTTTAACCCCCTTCCTGCCCAGGCCCATTTTCAGCGCTCTCACTTTTAATGCCAATTGCGCGGTCATGCAACACTGTTCCCATATGAAAAAGTTTTATCATTTTATTCACACAAATAGAGCTATCTTTTAGTGGTATTTAATCACGACTGGGTGTTTTATTTTGTGCACTATAATCAAAATTTTATTTGGGGGAAAAAAAAAAAAAAAAAAGGGTTTTCTTTGTTTCTATTATAAAATTTTGCAAACCAGTAATTTTTCTCCTTCACTGATGCGAGTTGATGAGGCTGCACTGATAGGCAGCACTGATGGGTACTGATAGGCAGCACTAATAAGGCGGCACCGATGGTCATTGATGAGGGGGCACCAGGGGCAGACTGACCATTTGGAAACTCAGGCACTGCCCGAGGACCCAGGGTCAGTGGGGGCCCCATGAGATGCCCCTGGTATCTTTTTCATAGGCTTTTTTGAGTTTGGGCAAGCACACAGGGGCCCGATGATCTCCTATTGCCTGGGGGGCCGCATGAGTTGTCAGTCCGCCCCTGGGGGGCACTGATGGGCAGCACTATTGGGGAATTGATAATTATTATTGAAAATTACTGATTATAATCAGTACCCTGATTATCAGTGCAGATGTCTGCTTTGACAGTTGCTGGATACCGGCAGTACTTTCCGTACGCTGAGGAAAGTACTGCCGATAACCAGCAAGTGCATTTACATGGTTTTCGGCTGTGATTGGACACAGCTGATCACTGAAGCTCAAAAAAATGCTAATAGCCTAAAGTAGTGTGCATGGACACATAGGAAAACACTATTTAGCTTCTAGAAGCAGAATAAAATATGCTGAAAATAGCTTCTAGGAGCATTAAAAAAAAAAAAAAAACGCTGGTGTGCATGGAGCCGTTGTGTGCACTGTGGGAGAACGGATATAGTGAATGCAGGGTCCTGGGTTTAGTAACACTTTAAGCATGGAGGCATTAGTTGCTAATCTTCAGACCTTTGTAATATACAACAACAAATGGCTGGAAGAAGAAGCTTGTGAAAAAGCTACTTACACTGCAAAAATAACCGTAATACGTGCTCACTGGAAATACACCAGAATTTTCACTTTAAAGAACAAGTTCACCTTCGCAACATGTTCCACCCGTTTTAAGTCCTCATACACACGGGGCCGTTTGCTAACGCTGGTAACATTAGCTGTGTCAAGTCACATTAAAACCGTGATTTTTTTTTTTCGCTTTTTTGCATTAGCGTTTTGCCACATTTAGCGGCATTTTTCTGCGTTTGCATTTTGTTGCAGTTTTTTAACCAAAAACAAAAATTTTTTTTTGTCAAAAAAATTCCCAAAATGCCAGTTTGCAGCGTTTCACCTCAGTTTACTGAGTTACAGCATTTTTACAGCTGAAAAACTTCTCTAGCAACCCACTAGTTTTGGGTTTTTTTTCCAGCCAAAAAAAGTTGATTACAGCCTGTATGCATGGACACATAGGATAACATGCTGGGGAGGTTTACTGACTGTAGAAAAAAAAAGTCAAACGCCAAAACGTGGGGCAGCACAGTGGCTAAATGGTTAGCACTTCCACCTCGCAGTACTAGGGTTGTTGGTTCGAATCCCAACCACGGCACCACCTGCCTGGAGTTTGCATGTTCTCCCTGTGCCTGCGTGGGTTTCCTCCAGTTTCCTCCCACACTCCAAAGACATGCTGGTAGGTGAATTAGCTCCTGTCTAAATTAGCCCTAGTATGTGTATGTATGAATGTAAGTTAGGGACCTTAGATTGTACACCCCTTGAGGGTCAGGGACTGATGTGAATGTACAATACATATGTAAAGCACTGCGTAAATTGACGGTGCTAATATAAGTACCTGAAATAAATAAAACAGCAGCTGTAAAAATGTCACGTGTGCATGAGGGCTTAGGGTGGAACATGCAACACATTCCCATAGCTGCAGCTGCCCCCTCCCGCTGACAGATAGTATGGGGAAGCTTCCTTGAAACCAGCGCAGCCGTACAGGGCTCCGCCCACACAGCCGCGTCATTCATTCACAGACTTCCTTAGCAGCTGTGGGCTTGTACTTTTGAATGAACTGCCATGGCGCTGTAGCTCATTGAGCCTGGGTTCAAACTTCTGCAGTGCAGGACATCACGTGATTCACACAGGAACCGCAGCGCATTTCTGTGCAAATCACATGCGAATTCTGTACAGTGCGATTTGAGTCATACATTTTGTATGGCTCAAATCACACCGCATCCACGCAAAAAAGGCGCAGGACCCTTTTTTTTTCATCCGCACTAGAATTCTACACATCATCGCACATTTTGCAAACCGATTTCAGGGTGTTAACATACACACCCGCAGTGGTTCACATGAACAGGGTGCGATTATGATGCAGTGTAGAATTCGCACAGAAACCACTGCAAATTCCGCACCACATCAGTGTGAAGGTTGCTGTCAGTATATCTGCTTGGTGGTACATTCTGTGCGGCAAGCAGATATTCTGACAGGTCTGCAGGAGACCTGCATGGCATCAGCGATCTACTGATTGCTGGTGCAATGCTTTGCAGACAAAAATAATAAATGCACATTTTTTTACCTGCAAAAAATGTGCATTTATTAATTTTGTCCAAAAGGTGAATTTATCCTTTAAATCTGACAGTAGGTTTGGCAAGATTAGTGCTTACCTGGAGCAAGGTGCCTCAGTCCAGAGATAATGAATCCACACCATATTCCAGACACATTAGTGCTGGTGTTGTCCTGTCACTGAAACCAGCCAAATTCACTAACAGCTGACACTGAGGAGCACACAGCCCCGCCCCCAACACACCTGATCAGACAGATGAGGGGGAAATTTGCTTTTGCTAACTTGCCAAATGTAATCATATTTTAGTAATAGAACGGAAGGCTAGTCACATCAACATACCAGAAGCCATATGTTTAAACCAAATAACCAACAGGTTGAATTTGCAGGTGGTCAATCAATTCTTGAGAAGATTTATTTCTCAAATCAGTGTATTCTGGTCTGACCTCGCTCAAAGTATAAATGTGTTTTTCATCTGCTAGTAATGAATTTGTACCCCTGGCAGGGCAGACTGACCATTGGGGAACTCGGGCACTGCCCGGGGGCCCGGGGTCAGTAGGGGGCCCCATGAGATGTCCCTGGTACCTTTCATAGGCTTTTTTGTGTGTGGTTTGAGTGTGGACAAGGATATAGGGGCCCCATGATCCCCTATTGCCCAGGGGCCCCATGGGTTGTCAGTCTGCCCCTGACACCTGGTTCACATATCTGCGGCGTGCGGGCTGCGTTTTGCACGGACACAAGAGCCCATTCATTTGAATGGACTCCCATGACACGTAAGGAAGAAGTCCCTGCACTCCCAGTACAGTTGCATTTTCCAATGCGGGCAGCGTGCCATTAGAACTAATGGCACCCACGGCGGGTCCGCATTCCTCCTTGCGGGTGGTGCGGCTGCACGGATTTTCATGCGGATCCGCAGCGACACCACCCACACAGATGTGAACCTAGCCTAATGCAGCATTTACCAATGTAGCTGCACAGTATTTGTACCGCAGAAGTGAATGAAAAGCATAAAGGATGTGATATAGATGTTAGGACCCAGCTTAGTTTATAAAGCAATGCCACGTACACACAATAAGAAAATCGTACAAAACATTTTGCAGAACCACTGATCCAACGATTTTCTCTTCGTTGATGAGCAGGATGTTTTAACCAATAACGATATTGTGAACAAAAAAATCCGGTTGAACAACAGTGAAAAATGTTGCCGTTTCGCATACGAACGACCGATTTTATATGCGGTGGTATGACGGTCGTACGAAAAAATCTATCAAGCCCTATCATGCATGAGTGGAAACAGAAGATGACTCGGATGTTTATGTCCAAGGAATCTTCGTACACACAAACGAAAAATCCAAATGTTAAAAGTAGATTGGCCTAATGAGATAATGAAACCAGAATTCTGCAGATTATATTTTATGTTTCACTATTTATGTATATAGGTCATGTAATAAACGACATTATACTCATTGCTGTTAATTGCTGTGTATATCGCTCGTTCTGGCCGGAAGGGCGTGGCTAAAAGGTCACACACACACCGCATCACTTCCACTTGTACGGAAGACGTCAACACTACGTATTGCCCGAGGAACAATTTTTTTTAGATTGGTTAATGTGGGCCACGATTTCAACCAACTAACGAACGCCTCTCGGTCGTCGGATGACCGATCAATTGATTTTCTAATAGTGTATTCCCACCTTTAGTTTTCAAACATTATTAACCACTTATCAGAACAGATTTTAGCCAAGATTTTCACAGAAATTCGATTTTTTACATTTTTTTATTGGATTTATTTTGTAGCAGAAGGTAAAAATATTTTTTTTTCTTTTTAATTTTTCAATTTTTTTGATTATATCGCAAAAAAATAAAAAACACAGTGGTGATCAAATACAACCAAAAGCTCTATTTGTGTTGGAAAAGGCAAAGAGCTGCCTGCTTCCGGGTTCAGGGTGCGCAAATGTACGCCGCGCTGCTGTGACCTGCTGCGATTGTACACAGCGGGAGTCTGGCAACAGGTTCCGGTCAATGATTCACGGCTGGGACCTGCTGATCGCCTGTGTCCAATCACAGCCCAGAGCTCTGTGTTGACAATCAACACAGAGCTCTGTACAGAGGGATCGAGAGGGAAACTAAGTGATCTATTACCTCTGAATTCTCTTGTACCAAATTGTATTGTAGCTGTAATGTTTGCTTTCATTTTGTAAAGCGCCTTTCAAACTGTTGGTGCTATATAAATTCTGTATTATAAAAATAATAATATTAGTAAAAGCAGCACACTTTACACACTACATTACACAAAGTTAGGTACACATTTAACCCCTTGTTCGTCCTAGATGTTAACACTTTCCCAGCCAGTGTCATTAGTACATTGTACTGTGTAGTATTATCACTGATCACTGTATTAATGTTACTGGTGATGTCAGTGGCCGTTAGTCAGTTCCCCCATGTCAGTAAGTGTCAGATTGCCATCCGTATTGCTCACAGTCCCATTGTAAGTCGCTGATCACCGCCAATACTAGTATAAAAAAAATAATTACCGTATTTTTCGCTCCATAAGACGCACCTGACCATAAGACCTAGGTTTTAGAGGCGGAAAACTAGAAAAAAAATATTCTGAACCAATGGACTGTAGACACATTACAGGAAATGACCAGAGACTGCAGACATAGTACAGGAGATGACCAGAGACTGCGGACATAGTACAGGAGATGACCAAAGACTGCGGACATAGTACAGGAGATGACGAAAGACTGCGGACACAGTACAGGAGGTGACCAGAGACTGCGGACACAGTACAGGAGATGACCAGAGACTGCGGACACAGTACAGGAGATGACCAGAGACTGCGGATATAGTACAAGAGATGAGCAGAGACTGCGGACACAGTACAGGGGATGACCAGAGACTGCGGACATAGTACAAGAGATGACCAGAGACTGCGGGCATAGTACAGGAGATGACCAGAGACTGCGGACACAGTACAGGGGATGACCAGAGACTGCGGGCATAGTACAGGAGATGACCAGAGACTGCGGACGTACTACAGGAGATGACCAGAGACTGTGGACGTACTACAGGAGATGACCAGAGACTGCGGACGTACTACAGGAGATGACCAGAGACTGCGGACACAGTACAGATGACCAGAGACTGTGGACACAGTACAGGAGATGACCAGAGACTGTGGACAGTATAGGGGATGACCAGAGACTGTGGACAGTATAGGGGATGACCAGAGACTGTGGACAGTATAGGGGATGACCAGAGATTGCGGACAGTATAGGGGATGACCAGAGACTGCGGACAGTATAGGGGATGACCAGAGACTGCAGAAAGTATAGGGGATGACCAAGAGACTGCGGACAGTATAGGGGATGACCAGAGACTTCGGACAGTATAGGGGATGACCAGAGACTGCGGACAACGCAGGGGATGACCAGAGAATGCGGACTGTATAGGGGATGACTAAGAGACTGCGGCTGCATAGGTGATGACTAGAGACTGCGGACTGTATAGGGGATGACTAAGAGACTGCGGCTGCATAGGGGATGACCAGAGACTGCGGCTGCATAGGGGATGACCAGAGACTGCAGACTGTATAGGGGATGACCAGAGACTGAAGACAGTACAGGGGATGACTAAGACTGCGTACCTTTGGGGAGAGAGGGGGAAAGGGTACCTGAATTTGACAGGTACCCACTCCCACTTCTGCGGAGTTGTCCTCCCTTTAGTGTGGGCAACAGGCTGACAGCTGGGTACCCAGTGCGCATGTGCGGGACCTGTCGTGTCCCAGAAGACGCCTTACCATTCACAAAGCGCAGCGCTTCTCACGCATGCGCAGTGGGCACCCGGCTGTCACAGCCGGGTGCTCACACTAAAGATGCCGGCGCGGGAAGACTGTGCAGTGCTGGACCGAGGAACAGGTAAGGCCCTGCTGTGCAAAAGAGATGAGTGGTCGGCCCGGTATTCTCACACAGAGGCGGCAGTGGGAATACCGGACCGGCTGCTCCATATTCGCTCCATAAGACGCACTGACATTTTCCCCCCTTTTTTGGGGGGAAAAAAGTGCGTCTTATGGAGCTAAAAATACGGTAAAATTTCAGTATATATACCATCGTTTGTAGGTGCTATAACTTTCATGCAAACCAATCAATATACACTTATTGGGATATTTTTTTCATCAAAGACATGTAGCAGAATAGATTTTGGCCAAAATTTTCAAAGAAATTTGATTTTTTTTACATTTTTTTATTGTATTTGTTTTGTAGCAGAAGGTAAAAAATTATGGGTTTTTTTTTCTTTTTAATTTTTTACTTTTTTTGTTTATATCAGGAAAAGTAAAAAACACAGTGGTGATCAAATACAACCAAAAGCTCTATTTGTGTGGGAAAAAAATTATATAAACTTATTTGTGTACAGTGTTGCATGACCGTGCAATTACCACTTACAGTAGCACAGTAGCATTTAGCAAAAAATGTCCTGGTTGTGAAGGGGGTAAAATTTTTCAAAGCTTAAGTGGTTAAACTAATGTTTGCGTCTTCCTTGCAACAAAAATTACAATTGCTAGGTCATAGAACTCACTGTCAATTTTTTTGACTGGAGTATTTCAAAAATGAACTGGCTAATGATCAATAATATTCTCTCAGCTATCTCAAATGCTAGAAAAGGTCATTTCTGAAAAATCTCAGATCCTCAGCTTTTTAAGACCCCATGTACACTGGATGTTTGATCCTGTTGCATGAAGCTCTGACATTTTAGGTGTTGGCGGAAGACAAAGGCACATTGTCTAGACCTTAAAGCTCCATGGAGGGCTGAAAGCTGCTGCGGGTGCACGGTGCTCTGCATGCTACTCATGTTTAAGGCAGTACGCACCCAAGGAAGAATGTTCAGTACTGAGACCACTTCTGCACATTAAGCACTGGTTCACACTACATGCAATTTAGTGACTCTGCATATCGGTTCAGCATAACGGTGACACTGATCACCACACTGGGCTGACATCAGCCCCTCTGTATTGGGACTATCACTACCCATCTTCAGCCAGTCATCTCTGCTTGCCGAGCTGACAGGCTGCCAGGCGATAACTCTGCACTTCTCTGCAAACAACCAAGAGCCTGTGTAAGAACCCTGGTCCGAGGACGTCATGTTATCTATGGGATTGATGAGTGGGCAGATGCCCAATCTCTTTCTGACAACACACCAGAGACACTGCATGAAGACACCTTTACACCTCAGTACCAGGAGATCTTTTCTTCGAGCAGTACCACAGTCTATCTGTTTAACTTCATTGAACTACCAGTATTCATTACTGTTTATGCCCCCCCCCCCCCCATTGCTAGCAGAAGACAGAGGATACCACCATTTCCGAAACTTTAAACATCACAGGACTCAAGTTGCAGTCTCTAGTTAAAGGGACCTTTTCTCCTCTAAGACCATCATTATTCAATTTAGGGTATTTATATCTATTTATGCCAGAGTATACATTTACATAATTCTCTTTATGCCCTGTTGCATTGCCAATGTCATTGAGGGAGCTGATAAGTCAACAAGCCTTTTCTTCCCCTTCTTACTGCTGGTGTTGAACCTTTTTACTCATGACTGTATAATCTGTTAAACATTGCTAATTGATTATTTCTATATTACTAGTGTTCTGCTTTTATGTGTTAACTGGGGTTGTATATCCTAAACCCATTATTCCTGCAGCCTACTCTTTTGAGCAGGTCTAATATAGAGGTGTTATTAAAGAATCATGTCTCTTGCATTATTATTCTATACTGCTGACATATGTCTGATCCCAGAATGTCAGAGGTGTCGAGAGGCTTAGAAGGTCAGGGCAACCACGGGGACAAGCATTATCAAGGGGCCCCTGCAGGGGTAGCACTATGCATATATTGTGGATTGTAGTGCATGTATCTTTAGATTGCAGCACATCATTTAGATTTTTGTCATCCATTGTGGTGTGTTTGTGGCCTATTTACAATGAATAAGCTTCCTAAACCCAACATATGTTAAAGCATACCACAACGTGTGCATATTAATGTAACATTTAAGTGTGAATAGACCCTAAGTCTGTTGGTCACCCTTGATGCTACCCTTGCAAAAATGCCACAGCCATCCTTCTGATCTAAACCTCGTTGAGTGAAGCTCCCTGGAATCTAAGTGGATTGGATGCTTTGGGTGGCTGCCTCTGCTGAACAGTCAATTAATTCTTTTTGTAAGAATTTTTAGTGGAAAAAGTCTATCAGTTATGAAAAATGATTTCAATATATTGCCTAGCAGCTTGCAATGGCAGAATGCCTAGTAGTGTCAGTTGTCATACCAAAGTTTTTATTGCAGTATTAGCTGAATGTATGTGAGTTGTATGGTCAACTGGTTTCTTGGACCATGCTGAGCAATCTTTCAATCAAAGATCCCCTTCAAAATCCAGTAAGCATACAATTAAGGGAGTCTCACTTACTCTGCTGCAGTCTTCATGCTGTAAAATAAACATCAACAGGAGAGAGATTCCCCTTCTCAATTTTTTTGACTGGAGTATTTCAAAAATGAACTGGCTAATGATCAATAATAATCTCTCAGCTATCTCAAATGCTAGAAAAGGTCATTTCTGAAAAATCTAAGATCCTCAGCTTTTAAAGACCCCATGTACACTGGATGTTTGATCCTGTTGCATGAAGCTCTGACATTTTAGGTGTTGGCGGAAGACAAAGGCACATTGTCTAGCCCTTAAAGCTCCATGGAAAAATGTCCCCCAGTTTATCAGGAAAGGGTTATTATTCTGTGCAAGTGGTATCTGTGTGGGTTCATGTCAAGGAGAGCAAAAATATAAATATTAGCAACAGTTGGAGATGGAATGAGCCTGTTGATTTGCTCTGTGTTTTACTTTAAAGCATGCCCAGGACTACAATAGCCCTGTCCTCCCATAAAAATAGGCTGTGTGACACTACTGAGACAGATAGGTGTATACTTTTTTGATGCTGGATTGAAAACTAGAACTTGGATGGGTGTGGGTTACCTGTGGGATACTTCCGTAACGTTAAGTAGCAGCTTGAAATCACCTATTTTTCATCTTAAAGGGCACAGTCCATGCAGCAGCAAACCATGGGTTGAGCTATACCGAGACACCCTGAACCATGTCCACTTTTAGTGCAAGCTGACTCTAATACAAGAAGAACAGCAGCAGCTTGCAGTCACCGGGATCTCACACACCAGTCTGTACCACTGGCAGACTGACCATTTGGAAACTCGGGCACTGCCTGAGGGCCAGGGTCAGTAGGGGGCCCCATGAGATGCCCCTGGGACCTTTTTCATAGGCTTTTTTGAGCCCCATGATCCCCTATTGCCCAGGGGCACCATAAGTTGTCAGTCCGCCCCTGGTCTGTATTCACCAATGTCTCTGGATAGTTGGATGTCTAATTTCAATATCAGCCAGACATTTCTCCTGGGAACTCTTCAGACCAGATCCCCAGTCAGCTCCAGCACAGTTCAGCAGAATAGTCCCCCCCCCCCCCCCCAGCTAGCACAACTGGGACCTCAATGAGCAAATGAAGAAGCACAGCTGGACTGCCCGACTAGGACCAAATATCCATACTATAGATCTATAGATTTGATTCTCCCAGCCCACCCTAATTTCCAGAACCACCTAGAAAACATGGGGAAGGAGCCAAACTCACAGCCTGTGAAACTCAGAGCAAACCAGAGTAATTATAAGCAGCTCCACTGATTACAGAAGAATTAAGAACAACATTTACCTAACCTAGCACTTATCCAGGAGGGTGCTACATAGATCAAAAGTAAATTGCACAGAGATTGTTCCTAATAATCCCCATACTGGATAACCAAAGGAGTTTTAAAAAACTTTTTGATCCACTCTGCTTAGTTTAAAAAAAAGGGAAAATCTCCAAAATGTGCAGGTAATCCGAGAGTTGGATTTGAAAATACCACATATAATAGCACTAAAAAGTTACAAAAAGAGGCCACCATATGCTGGGCATCAGTGTCCAAAGCTCCAACCTGCATGTTTGATCACATAAGCATAGATCATATGTGATTTAGGCAGAAGGTCAGGGCAGGAGACACACAGATTTTACATAGACAAAAAGGAAGGCCCGGAGCAAAAATAAAAAAAAAATATTTTTTTAAATTTTATATATATATATATATATATATATATATACAGTCAGGTCCATAAATATTGGGACATCGACACAATTCTAACATTTTTGGCTCTATACACCACCACAATGGATTTGAAATGAAACAAACAAAATGTGCTTTAACTGCAGACTGTCAGCTTTAATTTGAGGGTATTTAAATCCAAATTAGGTGAATGGTGTAGGAATTACAACAGTTTGCATATGTGCCTTCCACTTGTTCAGGAACCAAAAGTAATGGGACAGAATAATAATCATAAATCAAACTTTCACTTTTTAATACTTGGTTGCAAATCCTTTGCAGTCAATTACAGCCTGAAGTCTGGAACGCATAGACATCACCAGACGCTGGGTTTCATCCCTGGTGATGCTCTGCCAGACCTCTACTGCAACTGTCTTCAGTTCCTGCTTGTTCTTGGGGCATTTTCCCTTCACTTTTGTCTTCAGCAAGTGAAATGCATGCTCAATCGGATTCAGGTCAGGTGATTGACTTGGCCATTGCATAACATTCCACTTCTTTCCCTTAAAAAACTCTTTGGTTGCTTTTGCAGTCTGCTTTGGGTCATTGTCCATCTGCACTGTGAAGCGGCGTCCAATGAGTTGTGAAGCATTTGGCTGAATATGAGCAGATAATATTGCCCGAAACACTTCAGAATTCATCCTGCTGCTTTTGTCAGCAGTCACATCATCAATAAATACAAGAGAACCAGTTCCATTTGCAGCCATACATGCCCACGCCATGACACTACCACCACCATGCTTCACTGATGAGGTGGTATGCTTAGGATCATGAGCAGTTCCTTTCCTTCTCCATACTCTTCTCTTCCCATCACTCTGGTACAAGTTGATCTTGGTCTCATCTGTCCATAGGATGTTGTTCCAGAACTGTGAAGGCTTTTTTAGATGTCGTTTGGCAAACTCTAATCTGGCCTTCCTGTTTTTGAGGCTCACCAATGGTTTACATCTTGTGGTGAACCCTCTGTATTCACTCTGGTGAAGTCTTCTCTTGATTGTTGACTTTGACACACATACACCTACCTCCTGGAGAGTGTTCTTGATCTGGCCAACTGTTGTAAAGGATGTTTTCTTCACCAGGGAAAGAATTCTTCGGTCATCCACCACAGTTGTTTTCCGTGGTCTTCCGGGTGTTTTGGTGTTGCTGAGCTCATCGGTGCGTTCCTTCTTTTTAAGAATGTTCCAAACAGTTGTTCTGGCCACGCCTAATGTTTTTGCTATCTCTCTGATGGGTTTGTTTTGTTTTTTCAGCCTAATGATGGCTTGCTTCACTGATAGTGACAGCTCTTTGGATCTCATCTTGAGAGTTGACAGCAACAGATTCCAAATGCAAATAGCACACTTGAAACTAACTCTGGACCTTTTATCTGCTTATTGTAATTGGGATAATGAGGGAATAACACACACCTGGCTATGGAACAGCTGAGAAGCCAATTGTCCCATTACTTTTGGTCCTTTAACAAGTGAGAGGCACATATGCAAACTGTTGTAATTCCTACACCGTTCACCTGATTTGGATGTAAATACCCTCAAATTAAAGCTGACAGTCTGCAGTTAAAGCACATCTTGTTAGTTTCATTTCAAATCCATTGTGCTGGTGTATAGAGCCAAAAATGAATTGTGTCGATGTTCCAATATTTATGGACCTGCCTATATATATATACTGTATAGGGACAGACATGACATGGTGAACCTGGAAGGGGTTAAAAGGCAGTTTAATACACCCAAATATGGGTGTAACATGTAACATGGTCTTAAAGCTGGAGTTAGCCTTTAAGCCTCTGTACTGCTACAGGTAAACCACTTTTGGACTGTGAGGTTGATGCTGTTTTGGATGATATGGCCTTTTCTAACCTTGCAGGCCTCGGAGGTTGTACTATTGCACTGAGTATCCCAGCTACAAGGAAGAGGTAAGCCAAACTCTTTTGCTCACGGTAGGACTCCTGGCACAGCAACTCATTTATCAACTAGTAAGCACTATAGGCAGATGGATGGAATTTCTTTTTTAGGAAGAAGAACAGTGCAGGAGACAGACAGATGTAACCATTATATATAGACAGAAGGCCAGGGCAGGTTGCAGACAACAGGACCCAAGCCATTCGAGTTTTGATATTAATGTGTGACTTGAGCAGAAAACGAGATTCCTAAAAATGCTGACCAACCTCTCTGATCAGGCCCTGAGCAGAGGTTCAACCAGCTGTCCACATCAGAAGCACCCCATGTGAAAAAAAACGGAACTGGGACGGGGGGGATCACCAGAGCCAGCAGCTGATTTATTGCAGAGAAGCTCAGCAGTTGCCCATAAGTTTTCAACAGGAGCAACTAGCTTATTTCAGTCTAAGAACTTGGTGGGTAATTTAGCCTGCTGGTTTACAGTACAATAATTCTATTACCCAATTATAATTTTCCTATCGAGAAAATAATAAGTAGTAAATTTGTTCCAGCTAGACTGATGTGTGGTGCAATAAAAAAAAAATGAATAAGTAAAATCCCTGTGATTTAAAAGGCCGGCTTCACAGGAATTCACTGCAGTGCACGCATATAAATTATTTTCTAGTGCCGCCCATTAATTGTTCTGATAAACGGTTATTGGAGCCAATAATTGATCGTTTCAGGTCAGCGTATTTTCCTCTAAAGAAGTGGAATCAGCACAATTGTATTTCAGAATTTACCTATCTTTCACTTCGTTTAGATAAGTGAAGCAATCTCCGCAATAATTTACTTGCAGCTTAAATCAAAATGAGCCACTTAACTTGGCGTGATGCTTCAACACCTGCAGTAAAAGTTGTGCAGCTAAATACGGGTATCATGCCTTTCTAGTGTTTTTGATGTTACTTTGTTTTATTATCATATGTTGCCATGACAATATTGTCTATGGCCGAGACCTACTGAGCCTTTACCTATTTACAGTTTCAAGTCCAGACATTTTCACCCCCTTCCAGTTCAGGCCAATTCTCAGCTTTCAGCACTGTTGCACTTTGAATGACAATGGCACTTATCAGCATGCTGATATAGCATATGGGGTGATCAGACCGCTGGTATGGGTTATGGCGGTGATCAGAGAGCTGGTATGGTGTATGGCGGTGATCAGAGAGCTGGTATGGTGTATGGCGGTGATCAGGGCGCTGGTTTGGCGTATGGCGGTGATCAAGGTGCTGGTATTGGCATATGGTAGTGATCAGGATGCTGGTATGGCATATGGAGGTGATCACTGGTATGGAGGTGATCAGGACACTGGTATTGAGTATGGCGGTGTTTTTGTGAGCACTTGGACAGGCGACAGGGCTGGCTGCATTATTTTTTAGGGGCTACACTGGGGCACTGATCAGGGACACTAGGGCAGGCAGGCTGCCACTGCAGTCTGTGAGTGTACATGCAGCCTGCCACTGTAGTCTGTGAGTGTACATGCAGCCTGTCAGGTTGCTGTACACTCACAGGCTGCAGCATCACTTCTCTCTGCTCTCATGTAAGAACAGAGAGAAATGATCTTTATTTTCACTTTCAGTGTTTACTATGTGATTGCTGTGATTGGACACAGCAATCACATGGTAAAATACCATGTGACCACCTGGATGCAGCAGTAATGTGATCCGTGGTGTTCAGGATCATGGAGCTCTATGAGCCACCCAGGAGTCTCCGATGCGTGCTGATGTACAGGTTAGTTAGCCCACATCGGCACTGCTTCCCGTCTGCTGTCCATAGGCAATGGGCAGACAGAAAGCAGTTAAAATGTATCTAAACACACAAATAAACATTTAATACATTTCAGCTTATCAGTCCTTAGATGTGGTGGCTGCTTTATTTTTTTCATTTTTTCTCTTTTTTTTTTACCCGTTGATTCTGCTACTGATGGTCCTAGAATGACACGCTTAATCACTGTACTATGGAGGTGCAGTGTTGTCAGCCTAGGCAGCTTTCCCAAATGGGATTTCAATGAAGTAGAGGCAATCTATGAATGGAAGAAAGGACAATGGTTGAAAGGGTCGCACCTTCCATAGATTATGTTTCATTCATAAGAGGTGTACTACCATCTTCTGTGAATGGCAGAGCTGGGTGGAAAGGGTGGGCATTGTTGGTCACTCTTGATGAGTGCAAATGACAGTTTTCTCAGTTCCCCCGTTTCACTGGAAGATTGCAGTGGCGGGATGGGAATTGATCAAGGAGGATTTCAAGGAATGCAAAAGTCACAAACACAAAGGACACATTAATAGTAAGTCACGCCCCTTGTGCTGATTTTTGTGTTTTAACATAGGAGTTGATTTACTAAAACTGAAAAGTGTAAAACCTGGTGCAACTACCATGCACAGCTGCACAAGATTTGGCATTCTCCAGTTTTAGTGCCAGTTCTAGCACCCGGGAATCCACCGTCACTGCAGTTGTCTCGCTCATGTCTCTTCATGAAGGGCCTTTCACAGGTCCCTATGTAACCGGCTGGGTGCAGCTCCTCGTCTCCTAGCCTCCTAGATCCATTTTGTTCAGCAGGGGATCTGTCCATTGATCCCCTGCTGAGCTGAGCTGAGTGGAGCAGCTGGATGGACAAGGCACAGGCTGCTCTGCTCTATGGGCAGTCAGGTGTAAACGGACCGGCTATCCGTTTACACCTGACTGCCCTCTGATCCAATCCAGACAGAAGAAAGGGAATAGATTCCCTTTCTGTGTACTTTGCCGGATGGGAGGTAGCCAGGTATAAACTGACACAAGTCTGTTTACATCTGACTGCCTATAGGGGAGAATGAATGGAGAGTCCAGTTGGGTCCGCCCAAAAAACAGACAGGCGGGCCAACCAGACTACTCTTGTGACAGGGGCCTTAGGAAAACATTCAACTGGGAATCATGGAGACTGCCATTGCAGACCACACATCCTGAAAATGCTATGTATCTGGCTGTTGTGCTTGAACCCTTAAGGGTCTGCACATCCTTACCACTCACTGATTGGTTGCTAGAGGTTACTGCACATCATTACTGGTCACTGGTTGGTTGCTAGAGCTTACTGCACATTATTGCCGCTCACTGATTGGTTGTTAGAGGTTACTGCACATCATTACCACTCACTCATTGGTTGCTAGAGGTTACTGCACATCCTTACCACTCACTGATAGGTTGCCAGAGGTTACAGCACTTAATTACGTCTCACTGATTAGTTGCTGAAGGTTAAAGCAATTATCTCCCCACTGCCTGCACACCATGGCCTGATAAGGTTAGGGGACCCACCAATAGACAAAAAACTCCTAGGACTCCTGGGATCAATGGCGGTGCTGGGCGGGACTGTGTGAACAGTGGCAGGGCTGAGGGGATGGCATCAGTGGCAGTGGTGGGGAGAATGGAATAAGTGGCAGCGCTGTGGGGGATCGGATGAGTGACAGTGCTGATGGGGGTATGGAATCAATAGCAGTGCTTGGCGTGGATGGGATTAGTGGCAGTGCTGGATGGGGTTGGGAAGTGACATTTCTACACCGACCACCAATGTTAGGGCGGATTAAAACTAATGATCAATGTAAGGGGGATTTACACTGACCACCAGTGTAAGGGCAATTCTGCACTTATCACCAATGTAAAGGGAAATGTACACTGGCCACCAATGTAATGGGGAATTTGTACTGACCACCAATGTAATGAAGAATTTACACTGATATCCAATGTAATGGGGGATTTTATACCAACAACCAATACATTTCTACACTGGCCACCAATGTAAGGGGGAATTTATACTGACCACAGCAGAGGTGTTGGTGGCTGGAATCTTGGAGGGGCATAATATACATATGAATGCCATATTGCCACCACTATTTACATATGAATGTATTTTTTGATTGTCATAAAGCCTGTTT
This sequence comes from Staurois parvus, assembly GCF_062004578.1. Lineage (NCBI taxonomy): Eukaryota > Metazoa > Chordata > Amphibia > Anura > Ranidae > Staurois > Staurois parvus. The sequence continues at coordinate 1,710,577 of NW_028318222.1, forward strand.
CTTTGTATAAGTCCACCTTGTAACCTTCTTTTGGGCTTTCCTTGGCCCTAATTGTCTGTTACATATGAATGCCGCCATTATTTACATGTGAATGCTGGCATGGTCTACACAAGTGGGTCATCTGTACATGGCAAGAGGAAAGAGCTGGGCTTCACACTGAGATATCTGACACAGCCTGGGACAAAGACTTCCAGAGACAAGGGAATGTAAACCAGTACAGTTGGCAAGTATGGTACAGCTGCTTTGGGCCCCACAACAGTGACTGGGCCCTGGGCAGCTGCCCCTTTTGCCCCTCCTTAAAGACAGCCCTGGCCACAGTCATTTTTATAGCTCTACATCTACTGATTCTCTGGACATGAGGTTTTCACCTCTGCTTATGCTTTTTTATCATCCATTGCTCAGTTTAAATGGCCAATGTGTGTGGTAAGTTTACAGTTGCATTGTGGTATCGCACATTTTGCACATTTGTGCTCTGTGGTGTCATTGATTTTGATTCACATTCCAATGTATCTTTCCCAACACACCTACAATGCAGTGTAGCACAACATACAGTAATACATTATCCTGTTCGGCGGTGTACTGCATTACAAAAAATAGTGCATGCACTTTTTTGATTCATTAGGAAGCTTGTTTAAATGGATAGGTTTCCTTAACACTACACTTGTTAATATACAACACAAAACACACTCCAAAGAAGTAAATTGGTTCCTACTATTACTTTTTTTTTAACAGGTTTCACTTTTTATACTAACTAGCTATTCAAAATAATTTTCATGTGTACAGTCCAATCCATCTTGTCTGACAGTTTAATGACCATCATTAACCTGGAGAGTCTGGAAAAGTATTAATGTTCGAGCCTATGATTACTAGCAGGTATTATTTTCTTGTATGGTGTACAGCAAGCAGAAAAAGAAGAGGATTTATAGAAACCTTCAGAATAGCTTTATTTTGTTATTTGCAAATGCATGCAGAAGTACTAGCAAACAATTCTTATCTCAAAGCGGGCATCCATCAGGGAACTCTAGAGCTTTTCACAGTGATTTAAAGTATCAGCAATTCTGTGGATGCCCAAACACATTTGTTGAGCTTATAGGTATGACAGCAAGTAAGGAAAAAATTATTTACTAATTGTGAACAGTGGGTTGCTGATATAATTGATGCTGGAAACATGTCAGAGTCTCATTTGTATGCTGTATCTCATAACCGCTGTCATTGTCCATGTGACACAGCTGAAATCTTCAGAAAAAAATTATATATATATATATATATATATATATATAAATAAATAACACTCAACACCATTTTATTTAGCTACTGTATGTCTTGAGAACACCACCTCTATAGCATGTATGATCATGACATAACTTTTTATGATCATCCATTGCTTGTTCAGAAATGTGAGTTGTGACTTGAGAGTGTGAGTTGGCCAATAAAAATGATCTTGATTTGTGATAATTTATTTGGGATATTTACTGATAATTGTAATTTAAAGGTCACTTTTACTTTCCAAAAGTTGTGGTCCTGTGAAGCACTAGGTTTTCTTCTGGACAGCAGAGAGAGGGGGTCCTTGTTCTGGTGCCAATGTCACTGGCTGGGTTTCTTTGACATGTGCCATTGGCTGTCCACCAGTGGGCTCACATTTTCCAGAAGTTTTCAGTGAGTGATAAATTGCCAAGAGGACCAGTCAGTGCTTAGCACAGACTGCAGCACTTGTTCACTGGTCTTTACTTTGGGGAGAGGAGCTTGGCAAGAAGCATATGATGGAAAACTTATCTGAGCAAAGAAAATGGTTTTTAAAAGTTGTATTTAAAAAATGGTGACTGGAAAGGGGGTTTACTTTGTCCAGAGATGGCAGAACTTTGGCCAGCTATTTAAAAATATTCAGCTGCAGCACTTGTAAGTGTATCTGCACTCTCAGTTTACAGCTCCTTCAAAGTCCCACTAGTACCTGTGCAGCCTGCCAGTGAGGTCCTTCTAATGTGACTTCTTGATATGGTGTGGAAATGATGCTGCACTGCTCCTGGATTCAGGGTAGAGTTGCCACTGCTATGCAGACTGCCTACTACATGACACTATTTTGTTGTATTTTGCCTGTGTTAATTATTATGGTGTTTTTTACTTTAAATATTATAGCTAATTACTACAGGGTTGGGTCGTGTGTGTATGACTTCTTCCTCTGCAGAGATGTCATATCCTGTATTTTTGCGGTATATATAGTTGCAGAGGATCAATCCCAGGGGGAAGTCTGATGGGAATGGATCTGGGAGAACAAACTGCTGCAATGTAATTCTTCCTTTGTTTTCTTATCCATTTCATGGGTCTCTTCTATGGGGAATCCACGTTTCATGAACTTCCCATTGCTATGGACTTTATCCAATTCAGATATGGGCTGCACTAAGTTCTCTATGCACCTTTTCTAGTGTATCTGCTAGGGACATTGTGTCAGTACAGCAGCACAGCCTCTTTTTACTGCAGCAAAGTCACACAGTGAAATTGTATGTATCTGTTTGTTCATGTATATGAAAGATGTTTTGGAGCATGATGTGAAATGTATATGCAACTTTTAGGTTAGTCAGTAAAAGAACTTTTTAAGTAACAAAGTTGTCCATGTCCATTACTGAGAAAAGTATTCAATTCAGGTTCTAGTGTACCTTGGCGTATCAAAAGAACATTAGCTTTAGGAGTTAAAGCCAATCAACTAACCAAGTTAAATAGTCCAATGCTTCTGCAGAACAGTTGCATCAAATTAACCCTTGTGGTTGGGGCAAATGGTACATATCACATTTTAACCTCAAAGGTTCAGACACATGTACAAGATATAGAAGGTTGACCTGGATAGGAAGTGGGTGATTGTGATAGGTGAGGGTGGCCTTAGTTGGTAAGAGGATAACTGTACTTCATGTCCCTCACCTTGTGGCTTGCTCCCCTATTGTAGCCTGCTGTGGTCTAGGGTTGGCCTAGGGCTCTGGCCTGCAAAGCAATGAATGCATGGCCTTGCAACAAAGAAGTGTGATGGATTCTTGTGAAGAATGCCTATAGGGTGGGGTGAATACAGTAAGTACATTGATGCTATTGTCATGAGACAAGAAAAGTGTGTCAAGTGAGTGGACATGTGGCAGGTAAAAAATAGGTCATGCACTGCACCACCTTCCTAAAATGCTATAACATGTAGAAGAAAAACAGTGGATCCTCAGTGTCTGTTGGTGCCAGGTAAGAAGCGGTCAATACTTTGGAAACCAAAGTGTGGAGAATTACTTTAAAGCAATTGTAAAGCTTGGTTTTAAAAAAAGAAATAAAATAACAAACTATACTTACAGGATATAAAGATGATTCAGCGAGCGCTAAGATGATGAGAACATAAGCTGCTGATACACTAACTACTTTTTACAGTTCTCCTTGTTTTTATGCCATTATGTTTCTATGTCATGCATTTTCAGAGATCAAATGTTTCACATTTTGTATGGTCTTTTAGTACGTTCAGTTTACATTTTATTGGATATATATGTACCTATATTACAGATTACATATAGTGGATATTCTTTGGGTACATTTATGTCACAACCTATTAAGGGTCATTCTATCCCAGTCTAGTTTGTTCCGGTGTATGTTGACCGTATGGTTTTTATTACAAATTAGTTATTCAATTATGTTATCCGATAGACTCATTCACGCTTGCATCTCAAACACTGAGCAGCCTACTTTTATTATTTTTATTAATATACTTTTTATTAATTCATTTTGATATTTTTATTAATTTTACTTTATATCCGTTTTTTACATTTACCCTTTAGATATGCCTTTGTGTTTCATTCTATTACAATGCCGGTAATTTCGACTTTGTATCACATAATTAGCATATTTATTATGTAACACATTATATATGGTTCCAATATTTAATATTTATGCAACCACAATATTTAGGATTCATGTGAAACTCAAAGAAATAAAAGTGCACTAACAGTGGTACGTTATACAACAGAGCCACATATGAAGTTCAGTTCAATATATGAGGCTGTTAACATTATGCAATAAGTTGCTATTCCCCCCCTGTAATTGACTTCTGGCCTTCATTTGTTTGGCTCTAAGTAAATGGTGCCCGGAACCATCCGCGCATGCGCACTGGCGCAGTAGCGCCCGTCATATTGATTTTCTAATTTTACATTATTTTTAATCCTTTTCTTTGTTATGTTATATATGTGCATAATCTTGCATATAAATGATTATCCTTCTGCTCCTTAAGTGATTATCGGCAGTGTCTGTTCAATATGTGCCTTGTCCTGGAACCCTGGGAAAATGGCGCCCGTATGTTCGCGCATGCGCAATACGGACGACCACGATCGCGGATATTTGAGCGATCACAAGGCACAGCTATATTACAAGATGACAGGCATACTTAGCCCTGTTGGTCTGCACTTCCCTAAGATGACTAGCTTGGTCATCGGGACAGTGCACTCCACAAGCTGCTCAGTGCTTCAGATGACTACAAGAAAATGGCGCCTGAACTTCCTGCAGATGCCCAGTTCATGCTGGTCATTGGCAAAATGGTGCCTGATCATTTTTCTAGTGTCAAACCTTTTCTATAAATAGCACAGCTCAGATGTCCAGGCTGCTTTGGCATCACCCCTTCTGAGGATGCACTTTGTGTGCGAAACGTGTTAAGGAGGAGCCATACACGCCTGAGACGTCACGCCACCGAATCAAGGAGGTCCGGTGGCCCCCATAACTATCCAGCTGGTCAGTTTTTCTAAATGGTTCATGAATGTTTTTGCTGCATGCTTTGTCAACTTTTCATTGGCAATAGCCTCTATTTGCTTTTGTGTATGTTCATCATTTTTAACCAGTAATAAAAGAATTTATATTTTGACCTACTACACTATGGCCACTATTCTCTGCTCCAAATCGAGCATTTAACCTCCCAGGACCGTATGGTGACCACCCTGAGGCCCACAGGAGAGTGACTCATTTGAGCTGACCCCCATTGCAGCTTCCACCAGTAGAGAAGATCTCTCGAGGTGCCAGTATTGTGGGACAGCCTGTCCAGTGTGAGCTGCACCTTCCACAGGATAAGAGGGGACCTCTGGCTATTAATATTGCGCTTATCTAATGCGCATCTGGTGAGTGCGCAGTTCTTATATTTCCTACACAGTTTTAACGAGTGCCTCACTGGGAGTAACAAAGTCACCATTTCATCCATTTGTCATTTACCGGACATTGCTCCTATAGACTTTTTACTGTCTGTTTAAGGGTGTGGCCAGACTCTGATATAGCACATTTCATTTGTTTATTAGCACTGCACTTTTTCATATTGTAGCAAACTATATTTATCTGCTCTGTGCAGCCCGACTCTCCTCTTCTGAGAGCCGATGAAGGACAGCTGCAGCTGGGACTAGAGCTGCAGCCATCTAGGTGAGTATGTTTGTTTATTTGTCGTCTATTTCCAAACTTCTCTTTTAAACAATCTTCATCCTCTAATCAATTGCAATGTCCCATGACGGGGACACGGTAATCTCCTCTTTGAGAGCCAACAGTAGACACTTTGCATGGCTGCTGGCCCTCAGGTCCCCACTGACATAGTGATTGCATGCAGTCTAAAGGGTTCATTAATAAAAATGAAAGTCTTTAATCTGCAGATGAACACCTTCAGGATGCAGCATGTGTCCGTGATGCCAATTATTTAAAGTGTACCTCTAAGCAAAATCTTTTTTTTTTTTTTTTTTTTAACTTGGGATAGAGTGGAGAAGGGTTACACCCTTTCTCCTTTGTCAAGTTTTTTTGGTGTCCTCAGGAAAGTGAATGAGGGACAATCCAAATTGTAACAGTTGTTCCCAGAACTAGATGTAAGGGTAAATCTTCCCATAGGCAAAACCTGTTCCAGGGATAAATATTAAGAGGGGAAATCCCCTCACTTTGAGAATTTCCTCTACCTTCTTTTCGCATCTCTGGAACAGGAAATGAAGAGAAATTTCTCTAATAGTACACAGGAACTAAATAAATAACCTGGCAGGGGTTTTAGCCTTTTTTTTACTCTATCCAAAAAAAATGGCTAGATACATTCTAACACTGTTAGTCCTCATGCACACTTGACATTTTTACAGCTGCTGTTTTTGGCTTTTGATGTTTTTTCCTACAGCCAGTATACCCCCCAGCATGTTATCCTATGTGTCCATGCATACATAGACTGTAATCATTGTTTTTTTGGGTGGAAAAAAAACCCAGGACTAGTTGGTTTCTAGAAGAGTTTTTTAGCTGTAAAAATGCTCTAACACTGAAAAAAGCTAAAAATGTGGCAAAACGTGGTAAAACGCCACAAAAAAGTGGTTTTGGACTTTTTTTGACCAAAAACAAATCTTTGTTTTTGGTAAAAAAAACGGAAAAAAACGCAAATGCGGGAAAACGCCTCTAAACATGACTTAATGCTAATGCAACACTAAAAAAGCTGAAAACCTCATGTTTTTAACGTGACTTTACACAGCTAACGTTACCAGCGTTATCAAAACGTCCGATGTGCACGAGGGCTTAATGTCAAATACAGTTGCACTATTGAAAAAAATGCATTTAAAAATTGCAAATAAAACCTTTTTACATGTTTGTGTTATTTGTTTAATAAAAACAGAACAGAGTATTTTTAATAAATTGGCATAACAAATGAAATCTTCTTTAATACCAGAACATAACAGCAAAAAATGTCAAGTGCAAGTCAATATCTTAGCATTTTTTATAATTCTTGCTTGAGCTCTCCTTTAACTTAAATTTCTCCTTTAAATCCAAATTATGACATTTTTGAGATGGCAGTCAACAGTCCAACTTCCTTTCCACTGCTTAACAGCTCAACACAATAAATAAAACAGATCACTGCATCATTGTGTCCTATATGCAATAAACTGGTTAAGAATCCTGAAATTCCCCCTGCTGTTGCCATACTATATGATATAATAAGCAGATAATGTGATTCAAGCTTTGCAAACAGCATGCTTTTAAATTGGATCCTTTCCTCCCTCCTCCAGATAGAGCTCAGAAAGCTTGCATAAAGGCAACAGCAATTTACTGTTTGGTAACATATTAGAATTTATTGCTGTCTTGGCAAGAAATATGATACAGTCCAAACATCAAATTAAGTCCTGTGCCTTGCAGCAAAAGATGCTTGTTGTGGTTGTTGTTGTACAATGCAGGCTAAGTTTGGAAACTCTGTGTACATAGGATGAATCTAGCACAGGTGTATTGTGATAATGCAGAAGTAGGGGATGGATAAAGAACATGCAATCAAAATGGTGGGTACCAGATTGTACAGTACCTTTAAATGAACCTCTGTTTCGCCTATGTAGGGTGAAGCAATAGGGTCACTTGACTACCATGTACCCCAGCTGCTTGCCTTCCTTCACTCTCTGTTTTTCTCCCATCAGGTCCTAGAAGTAAAGAGATGTACCCCATACTTCTGATTATGAGAAGCATGTAACTCGCTCCCCTTCCTCCCATTTGATGGTGATAGAGCTTGTTGTTTGGTCGCTTGTGCACCCTGACCACGTCACAAGTCCTCAGCTTACATGGAAACTCTTTGCTACCAATGGTGTGCAAGCTAATAGAAGATGACTATGTGCAGCAAAGTGAACCTTTTGGCTTTACCCTGCACTGCTTTACTTTCATATTGGTCTAAAAAGCTCCTTATAGGGGTGTGAATAGTGACAAAAGTCGTTTTTTCTAGCATGGCCTTTGCTATTGTTTTTCCTATTGTCTTCACTTTCAGATAACTCCTAAATTGCTGAACATTCCTATAAAAAAGTAAAATTTGGGAAATGAAGAAGAAAAGGCAATGAGGGCCTAAACCCCTTCAAATGAAAATAAGAAAAGAAATTGGGTTTTTGGTAACAATCAAGAATTAAAATTAATTTTTAATTAATTTTCTAAAATATGAGTTGGGAAGAAAGGAAATGATGTTGTTCATATAATGGCATCATGTAAAAAGTGAGGCCAGATTTAATTTATGTGCCTGGGGAAAGAACAAAGAGAGGGCGCACAGGCCTAGTGCATTACCATAAAAAATGTTTAATAAAAAATAAAGTAGGTGTTGTACTCACAAACGACAATATAGTCAAGGCACATCATAAAAGAACAGCTGGGTCAACACCGCGCTGAGTAACAGTCCGCAATAGGGAGTTTAGACATCCAAAAGGCTGACGCGTTTCGAGGACTTGCCTCTTCCTCAGAGCCAACTGACCAAATGTCTGCTCCCTCTTTTATATGCTCACTATTAGTTAAACCAAAGGTCACATGGGCCATCCTGGACACTCCCCTGTGCAGGTGGAGGAGTCACAGGGGCAATCAACATAGTGTAAGTAAACACGAAAGGTCTATACAAATATATATATATATATATATATATATATATATATATATATATATATATGTGTATAAATAAAACCATTGAAACTAGTGACAATCATAAAATCATATGGGGGGCGCATGCGCGGCTGGGAACTTTGATGGCCGCATTCCTGTGAGCTCCGTACATCCCCCGACCTAAGAGACTCACCCACGGCGCACCGCTGCTCCGTATTCCTCCCTGGGTGAGTCACAGTAGCAGGGCACCCAGCGCGCCAGACCTCAGTCCTATAATGGGGAAGATAGGGCACTGGAAGCCCCCCTCCCCTCCGCCACGTGAGCCGCGGCCGTCACCGCTGCAGCGGTTTCTTCACAAGCCACAATCCTCAGCCTCAATTACAACAGGGATCCCACAGACGAGCTCCGACGGGCCCCCAGTGGCGGTCGGAGGTACTACACCAGCTGCCTCTAGCTTCCTCCACAATGCCTCCACAATGCAGCCAACCTCCTCACTCCCAGGGATGAGCTCTGACGGGCCCCCAGTGGCGACAGGAGGTACTACACCTGCTGCCTCCACAATGCAGCTAATCTCCTCACTCCCTCAGCACCAACATATAGATGAATCTGAATCCCAAATCCCTATAGAGGGGACAGCAGAGCATCCTTTGATGAGCCTTTCCTCCTCCGCTCTCACAAATCTCTGTGTGTCACCTGCCCTCACGATATCTACGCTAGAAGAAAAATTGCAGGTATTCTTGCGCAATATTACCGCCACTATTGCCGCTGAAGTGGGCAAATTAGCCTTGGATCTTCGTGGAGAAATAGCGCAGATTGGGGAGCGTGCAGATCAACTGGAGAATAAATTTGATGAACTGGTGCAATACGTTCATGTCTTAGAAGAAGACAATGCGTACTTGAAACACACCATGTCCCAAATTCAGCTCCAGCAAGAAGATTTGGAAAACAGGGAACGCCGGCAAAATGTCCGTATTCGAGGTATATCTGAATCCATTGCTGATTCCCAACTTCGCCGACACCTCCTGTCTTTCTTCACCACAACCGCACCCTTGGTCCCAGAAGCGGAGTGGCGCATGGACAGGGCTCATCGTTCTTTAGGTCCCAGACCTGCTGACGGCACCAGACCACGTGATGTCATCGTCCGCTTTCATTTTTTTGAGAGCAAGGAAGCCTTGTTGGCCTCTGTACGCAACGTTCCCTCCCTAGAATTTAAAGGGGACCGGCTTCAGCTCTTTTGTGATCTTTCTCCTATTACCCTGGCTAAACGGCGAGCGCTGAAACCACTCACCACACATCTTCAACATCTTCGTATCCCTTACCGCTGGGGTTTTCCCTTCAAGCTGGTCGTCTCCAAAGATAACGCCCAAGTTATTCTACGTGATCTTTTTGAAGCGGACTCCTTCCTGAAGCAACTGGAACTACCCCCCCTGCCGGACGACAATGCCTCACTACCATCTACTCCATCTCGTCCTTCCGCTACCCCCAGCAAGATCTGGACACCAGTTGGTAGGGGCCGGAAGCGTCCTTCCCGTACTCCACCATGCCCTCGCCCTGCTCGTTGTAGTGATGATCCTGCTTGATGTTTTTTTGAGGTGTTCTTCAAGGTTGTATCCCTATCTCCTCCCCTCTCCCAGGTTGTATCCCTATCTCCTCTCCTCTCCCCTTTCCACCCCCCCCTCCTTTTCTTCCCCCCCTTCTTCTCCTTCCCTTTCCCCCTCTCCCTTCTTTTCCTCACCCTCCCTTCTTCCTCCCTTTTTTTTTTTTTTTTTTTCATTTTATTTTTGCGCTGGGTGCCTTTTTATGCTGTATCTTTTTGGCCGGGTTTGCCGATTTCTATGTTCCAGTTGTCATGTTGCCCCCGATCACGTCCAGACATTTGCCTGGACGACTTGGGTGCCGATGTCTTTCCCAAGTTCATATCCATACGGATATCTATGTTCTTTATTGTAATTTTTTTGGTTTGTCTATTAATGTTATTAGTTCTAATGTTTCATGTCCCTACTGTTCTTAGATTTGCCTCATCGATGCTATCTCCATTATTCTTTATCTGGGTACATTTGCTATTTGTATGTTTATCTAATGATGGCTTTACGGTTATTATCGTACAATGTCAAAGGTCTTAACTCCATCCAAAAACGGTGGATGGCTTTGAAGGAATTTCGATCCTCAGGAGCAGATATTATTTTTGTCCAGGAGACCCATTTCAAGTCGACTGGCTCTTTTCGTTTTGCCTCAAGGTTTTTCTCCCACTCCTACTCGGCTTTTGATCCCACTGGGAAAGCCGGAGTGGCTATTTTGATTCGGACACACTGCTCCCTTCGGGTCATTTCCTCCAAAGTCGACCCACGGGTCATTATATCATTTTGGAATGTATGTTTGCTGGTTCCCCCCTTATCCTGTTAAACTTGTATGCCCCGAACGCAGGTCAATTACATTTCCTCTCCCAAACCGTTGCTAGACTGAATGTCTTTACCACACCACATATGATCATTGGAGGTGATTTTAATTTAATCATGTCCCCCCACAAGGATAGGAAAGTACTATTTGAATCCACCCCCTCGAAGCGGCAGTGTTCCTCTTCAAAATCTTTTCGCAAATTGATAAGGGAACATCGTCTCTTTGATGCTTGGCGGATCAAACATCCCCTTCATAAACAGTATACTTTCTACTCCATCCCTCATCGGAGTTTCTCCCGCTTGGACCACTTTTTTATCTCTTCCCCCTTACTCCCTCTCTTGGTTTCATCTGAAATCAATCCCAGTACATGGTCCGATCATGCCTCTTTGTCTCTGAATCTTTTTTTCCCTGATTCTTTACCGAAAGCTTGTCATTGGCGTCTCAATGAGACCTTTCTCACTACTGCCTGTTTCCGTGAAGAACTCTCTCGGGGATTGGATATGTACTTCCAACACAACGTTGGCTCAGTGACTTCTTCCTCGACACTTTGGGAAGCCCACAAGGCCGTTTTCCGGGGAATATGTATCTCTATAGGCTCCCGTTTGAAAAAGTCCTCAGCCAGTGCCAAGGCTTCTCTCATCCACCAATTATCCTCAGCTGAGCGTCAACTGCTAATCAAGCCGTCCATAACTCATCTTCGTAGGGTTACTTCTCTACGCGACCAAATCAAAGCTCTTGACTCACATAGAGCTGTGCAATCACTTCTTTGGGTCAAACAGAAATTTTATGAATTTTCCAATAAGCCCCACCGTATGCTAGTCAACAGGCTTAAAACGCAATTTTCTCCCTCGTTACCAGACCATCTTCTTCAATCAGATGGTACACCTACATATGACCCTCATGTAATGGCCTCACTTTTTGGATCATATTATAAGACTCTCTACAACTGTTTAACCCCAGATCTCCATCCCTCTTTTTGTAAAACGTCATTCGATGCCTTCTTTGAGTCATTCTCTTTGCTGCAGATATCACCTTCTGACCTTTCGGCCCTTAATGCCGATATCTCATCTGAGGAGCTGTATGATACAATTAAGCAGCTCCCTTCTCACAAATCACCAGGACCTGATGGCTTGCCTTATTCTTATTACAAGACATTCATAGGCATTTTGGCCCCCCATCTTCTCTCTTTGTTTCAGGATCTCTTAAGAGGTGTCCCCCTCAGGCTGATTTTTCACGTGCCTATATTTCCGTTATCCCCAAGCCTGATAAAGATCCTTCTATTCCGAACAATTATCGCCCCATTGCCCTGTTAAACTCTGATTATAAAATATTTACTAAGATTTTGGCCAATAGGCTTTCCCGATTCCTCTCCAAGCTCATACACAGGGACCAAGTGGGCTTTGTGCCCACCAGACACGCTGGTCTATTGACCCGATCAACCTGATTAACAGAACTTCATCCCCTGCTATATTGCTGAGTTTGGATGCTCAAAAAGCTTTTGATCGCCTTAGCTGGCCCTATATGTTTATGATCTTGGAGAGATATGGTTTCCGGGGCCCGTTTGTGATGGCCCTGAAGGTCCTTTACTCCTCCCCGTCCTCAGAGGTCAGATTGTCTTCGTTTCTTTCACCTTCTTTCAGGATGTTGAACGGTACAAGGCAGGGGTGCCCACTTTCCCATTTACTGTTTTTCCTCTGCCTAGAGCTGCTGGCCACTGCCATTCGATCTAACCCTGACATACGAGGGATACATTCCCATGGGCGTGAATATAAATTGTCCCTATTTGCAGACGATATCCTTCTTACTCTAACTAGTCCTTGCACCTCTCTTCCGGTTCTTCATAAAACCTTACAATTATTTGGGACCCTGTCAGGCTACAAGGTAAATACGCCAAAACCGAAGCACTCCCACTTCATATCCCACCCGACATGTTAACCTCTCTCCAAGCATCTTACCAATATCGTTGGTGTACCCACTCACTGAAGTATTTGGGTACCAACCTTACTTCCTCCTACCATTCCATATATGAGGCTAATTTCCCCCCCCCTATTTGTCGCTATTTCCCGTTCCTTAAAAGTTTGGGACACCCTACCTATTTCCTTTCTTGGACGTATAAATCTTATAAAAATGACCGTACTGCCCAAACTTTTGTATCTATTTGCAACTCTCCCCGTCCCCATCCCTATGTCCAAGCTAAATTCTATCCAAAAATCTCTCTTACGTTTTATTTGGCACAACAAACAACATAGAATTGCACGTACTGTACTCCTTTCTTTACGCTCTAGAGGAGGCTTGGGAGTACCGGATATTGTGACCTATTACTATGCCACCCACCTTCGTTTTTTAATCTCCTGGTCCACCAGACGCCCTTCTAACAAATGGACTGAGATTGAAACCTTACAACTTACTCCGACCCATTTATGCTCTCTGCTTTGGGATATGTCAGCGGTGGCCATCGCTTCTCACCGACACCTTTTACTTGGACCCATGCAATTCTCCTTGTCTATCTGGAAGAGATGCAGGGCTAAATTCGCTTTGTCCTCCGAGTGCTCCCCTCTGACTAATGTTCTCTTTGATCCCTCCCTTCCAGATAGTTTGTCCTTACACCGCATGCTCCCATGGGCCTCAGCCGATCTTTTCCAACTGCGTCATCTGGTCCATCCCGTAACTCGGAAATTTAAATCATTTTCCGACATCCAAAAAAATACCCAAATACCTCCTCAGCACTTCTATGTTTATTTGCAGATATGCCATTTTTTCTCCACCCTGTCACCCTCATTGACTTTGCAGAAGCCTACACCCTTTGAGCATCTGTGTATTCAGGGCCCACATCAAAAGGGCACAGTCTCCAATACATATAAGCTCCTGCTGGATGTCCCTCCCTTAACTATTGATACCCATCGCTATATGCGTAAGTGGTCCCAGTTTCTCCGCTGTGACATTGACTTGTTGCAGTGGAAGAAAATATGGGAGAACGCATCCAAATCCTCTATGTGTGTAGTTTATAAGGAAAATGCTTACAAAATCATAATGTTGTGGTATCGAACCCCTGATGTGCTCCATTCTCGTAACTTGAGTGCTTCTCCTACTTGCTGGCGCTGTGGAAGCGAAACCGGCTCCCTTTTTACATTTTTTGGGACTGTAGGCTTATCACTCCCTTTTGGGAAGAGGTTTTGGCCTTATTACAACTAGTATTACATTCCTCTCTCCCTTTTGAGCCTCTTTATTTTTTATTGGGCCTGCCCTTTCCAGGTCTCTCTAGACCATCGAGGAGACTCTCTGTGCATATTTTGACGGCGGCCAGGAGCAGCATTCCAATGAGCTGGCTCTCCCCTACACCTCCCTCAATGTTGACATTATTTAAGATTATTGCAGATATCAGAAAAATGGAATATCTAACCGCTTCACATGCCGATTCTATAATCTCATTTGAAGCTGTGTGGAACCCGTGGGATGTTTACACCTCTGGTCAACCTGCTTGACTTGTGCGGACTTGATCATCCTTCCAATGTTGCCCTATTGTCATTGCATACTGTTATTTTTCTACCCATGTTACTAGCATCGATGATCCCTTTGTTTTTCTTTATCTTTATTTCTTTTTAAAATGTCATGTATGTATATACATGTGGAAAATTTAATAAAATGTTATTCATAAATAAAATCATATGAACCATAAGAAGCGTGCACAGTGAAAAATAAATAAATGGAAAGTTACACATATATATAAAAAATAATAAAAATCCTTCCTTGGTGATGCACTGCACTGCTCGCCTTTAAATAAATGGATGGGTGGATGAGCAACGCTACGAAGCTGCCTAGTGCTCTGCTTGCCATAGACAACCATGGGACATGGATTTAATATAGAGAGTAGATCTGAAACCCAGCAGAGACACTTATTAATTCATAGAGATGCAGCCTACAGGGTGTGTGCTTATCATTCTAGTATAGTCATATGATGAGACGTAGGCATGTGTGGCAATGTAGTGCACTATGGATGGATATGCATATGCAATACTATATACAAGAACAAAGGAGATAAATTACTAGTAAAACATAAATGTTGATATAAAACGTTACAAAAAACTTCTTAATATGGCTCACAAAGTTTAAATAAAATAAAATTAAATAAGTATTGTTACAATATAGTATAATATCTGGTAAAATTGGTATAGTGTATGGTATATGTGTGTATGCATAGACATGGAAGCATAAGAAATATAAATATGTAGGAAAAAAAAAAATTAAAATTAATTATATAAAAAATGTATAAAAGATGTATATATGTGTTATATATAAGAATTATATAAAAATGTCAAAGGCGTTATGGAACAAGCACTTGCAGGATGAGAAAGCAGTGCTCGAAGAGAGCTCACTGGACAACATGCGTGCGCACATGTGTGTGTAACACGTCCACATGAGCAACTGCTTTTTAGTAAAAAACATGTTTATACATACATACATAAACCCACACACACATATGGAAACTGAATGAAAAAATGGGTGACCAATGAATGACCCATAGACACAAGCGCATGGGAATGCGGTCATACGCAAGCGCCTAAGGGTGACACAATAAATATGAAGTGAGCAACCTAATGTGTAAGCATGCAGGGTAATGATAGCTATACTGATGATACTATAGTAATCATAGCTGATGAAAATGAATATATCTAAAGCATACATCTGTAGTGGATGGTGTACCCACTACAGGTCACAAGGGAAATGATGGAACTAGCACTAAAGAGGGGGGGGAGAGAGAGAAAAAAAAAGAGGGGGTTTGGGAGAGAGACAAGAAGGATGATGAGAGTAGGACTCTAGGGAACATGTGCAGCTCAGCAGAAGGTACCTATGCATAATGGGGAGTCAGTGGATGACCCCATGTATCTCAAGATCTTCATTAAGCCCAGTGGGTGAGAGGGAACCCAGAGTAAAGATCCAATAGGTCTCCCTCTTACATAGTCTTTGGAATTTTCTTCCACCATCTGAATCTCCTGTGATGGATTCAATCCCAAATACTTTCATGCCTGATGGATCACCACTGTGTGCCTCCTGAAAGTGCCGTGGTACGGAATATTTGTTTTTGCCTTTATTGCTCTCCTTGTAATTAATGATGTTACATTTGTGTTCGCCAAACCTGACCCTCAAGGGGCGCATGGTTCGGCCAACATATAGGAGGCCACAGGGACAGATGAGCCCATAGATCACAAAAGAAGTACCACAGTTGATGAACTGCTTAATCTTATATGTACGGCCATTGGTGGCAGCCATCTCTTTCTTTCTGTGGCACATGTATTTGCAGGTTCCACAATTGCTCACACCGCATTTGAAACTGCCGCTTTGATCAAACAGGGCAGACCAAGGATTGACCGTATTACTGGCACCAGTAAGAGGCTTCTTAATTCTACTGGGTGCTATGTGACTCCTGAGATCCCTAGGTTTCCTGAACACAATTTCGGGTCTGGGGCAAGGCTCTGACCAAGAACTGGGTCCTGCTTAAGAATTTTCCAATGATTTTGGATGCTTTGCTGTATGTCGAAGGCTTTAGTATTGAACCTGGTGCAAAACCTGACCTGGTTATTAAATCTATTGTTGGGGTCTTTAGTGGCTTTTTTGGCAGCTGTGTGTGGTATATGCAGTGGACTCTCTTCATATTGGCCCCAATACTTCTGGTATGCTTCCTCGATGTGGACCTCACTGTAGCCTTTTTCAAGGAACTTGGTCCTCAAGATGGCGCTCTGTTCCTCATAATCACCTCTGGTGGTGCATGTTCTCCTTAACCTGCAGTACTTACCAAAAGGGACATTACGGATCCATTTGGGGTGGTGATGGCTACTAGCGTGCAAGTAGGAATTGCCTGCGCTAGGCTTAAAATGCGTTTTAGAGCAGATGTTGCCATCAGAGTGTGGTGGTTTATGTAAGGATATATTCTACTTATAAAGGGCGTGTCCCTTTCCCTTAGATGAAATATTACAGTGCCTCCAGCCGTTAAAATACGGCAAATATTTAGTAAACCAATAATTTGGACACCTTGATAATTTGATCACCACTTATTATTATACCTTGAATTCTTTTAGCCAATATGATTTCGTACCATATACACAGAATTTGCCTTATAATAGATAAATATAAAAATTTATTTATGTACAAAAATTATATATATATTAACACAAAACGCAAAAGACTGGTGATAAATGAATATTGGTACACACAATCAAAGATATATCCTACCAATGTAATACACAATAATAATGTTTCCAACTAATTAAATCAATATCACAATTTCTAAATGATCTGATTAAAATTAAATTTATTAATAACTAATAATTTCGAGTATCTCAAAGGCTATATTCTCACAAGCCGTGGCCATAGGATTGAAAGAAGATATTCCTTGATACATTATACTCTGATTATTAATATTTAATAAATTATGAAATATGAAAAAAAAATTATAATATGGCACCAAACAATTTTTAACAGTAAAACAGGATCTCTTTACATATATATATAACTACCCAATATTGTTGTGATACACTAAGGTAATTCTATGATTCCACACAACAGAGAAAATAGGTAATGCAAATTTAAATAAACAGTCTCACCACACCCGGAATTCAGACTAGGAAACTCTCCCGTGGATTTAGCTGGCAATGGAACGCCTTCAGAATGATGACCACAGGGGAAAGTGAGATAGAGTTCAATAGTGTGGGAGAATGTAGGAAGTTAGAAGGACAGAGGTTTAGCAATTTAGTAAAGTTTGGAAGTTTGAAAGGATGGAAGAGGGGTTATAGAGAGGTCTCTTCAGATGTCTTCAGATTCTTCTCATGAGGTCTTTCTTCAGTCAGGGTTTTCTTTTGATGAGGTTTTTCTTTTGATGAGTTTTTTTTTCTTAAAGGTACAAGGGCTTTTATACCAACTAATCCATTGTTCTAAGATATCTTCCCACCAGGCTTCTTGATTGGCTAGTTGAGAAATGTGTGTACATAAGCTATTTCTCACCTGCCCGCCAGATGGCAGTCTTGTACCATAGAACAATTTGAGTATTTGAGATGACTCATACCTCGGGTGGAATTTTAAGGTAATTTCAGGGATTAAATAAACGTCTTTTTCCAGATATATAAGTGATCATACCTATAATATTCTAAATAGGGACCATGGAATATAGGTGTATATTCAGTTATTCCTTCTTGAAATACCATCCTGTCTGTTTCCTGATAAGACATATAACTAATGCTAGTTTATAATACTTCTTACTTTCCATCATCTCAATACTCAAGTTAGTGATATATAGTTCCCATTGCTGAATATTTGGTGGTGTGTAAAACCTATCCTTTATAACATCTCATTTATAATATGTTTTTGGTATACCTCTGTGGATGGATATATTCAATTCTTAGCCTTTTGATTTTAGAACCACATTTTCTATGGGTAGGGAAAAACTCTCTGTTTGCCTGGCTCTTGTATTGGAGTCACAGTAAACAACTATTAATACTTTCACCCTTGGTGGACAATAGTATATTGTGATAGTTTCAGAGGTCTGTTGGTTTATCACACTCTGCAAGGTTTGGGTAAACTTTCAACCAGTTGAGTTCCCGTCTCATTATTGTTAAAATGTTTGAAAGCCGAAGTCCTATCTGGCTGTCTGTTTGACTTTTTGTGTATGCATTCTTCTCAACCTCAATATACAAATAGTACTTGTTGACAGTCCAAACAGTCTTATTGTCTTGGAAAAGTCTCACTTCCCCCATTCTATCCATTTCTTAACTAGAGTCCTTCGAGGGTTCAACCAAGACAAAATTAACTCTTAGCATCCGGCTATACTGAGCTGCTTGTCATATAATGTTATGTCTTGATAAAGTCATGTTTTTGAGACATAATTCAAAAGGTCCACAACAAGAGTCTGTCCGTAGTTCAAGATCTAGGAATACCAGACTGTTGGCATCCACCACATGTGTGAAGCCGATTCCAAAGGGATTATTTTGGCAGTGTGCAAGAAACCCATCCAGATCCTTGTCTGACCCTTGCCAGATGATTAAGATATCGTCTATATATCTGGCGTACAGGGCCAGATTGCCCCGATATGGGTTGTTGTTCCATATTGATTCCTCCTCCCAATACCCCATGAAGAGGTTTGCATAGCTAGGGGCAAATCTGGCTCCCATAGCCGTGCCTCTAATTTGTCTGTAGAAGTTCCCTTGAAAGGAGAAGTAATTATGTGTGAGGGTATAATGGATAGCTTTTTGTAGGAAAGCTACTTGAATGGGAGGTATGTCACTATTGTCCAAAAAGTGTTTGATGGCAAACATGCCATATTGATGTTCGATGGATGTGTAAAGCGAAGTGACATCCAAGGATAACCATTTATATTCTGGACACCACTTCGAGGAAGATAGTATCTCCAACATATGCCCAGAGTCTCGGACGTAGGATGGTAGACTCACGACTAGTTCCTGGAGGAAATAATCAATGTAGCATCCCAAATTGCTGGAGTTGCTATCAATGCCAGCTATGATGGGTCTACCAGGGGGATCAGTCAGGTCTTTGTGAATTTTTGGTATATGGTAAAAATAAGGGGTCAGTGGGTGTTGTTTGAGCAGGAATTGATATTCATTGTTTGATATTATTTTATTGGTCAGAGCCTCATCCAGCAACCCTTTTAAAGCATCTTTGTATTCCGGTAGGGGGTCTCTACGGAGCTGTTAATTTATGTACCCCCAGGTCACTTTTGCTATTCTGCTTTCTATGACCATATACAGTTAGGTCCATATATACAGTTGCTAGAAAAAGTATGTGAACCCCTTGGGATTACGTGGAGTTTTGCATGATTTGGGCATAAAATGTGCTCTGAACGTCATCTAAGTCACAACAATAGAAGAACACAGTCTGCGGAACATAATACTACACAAACATTAGATGTTGCCATGGTTTAATTGCACATAACATGTAAAGAGTGCAGGGAGGAAAAAGTATGTGAACCTTTGGACTTAATAACTGGTTGATCCTCCTTTGGCAGCAATAACCTCAACCAAACATTTCCTGTAGTTGCAGATCAGACCTGCACAACGATCTGGAGTCATTTTGGACCACTCCTCTTCACAAAACTGTTTCAGTGTAGCAATATTCTTGGGATGTCTGGTGTGAATCGCTCTCTTAAGGTCATGCCACAGCATTTTCTCAACACATAGTGTTGTGTGTTCTTCCCAAACAACTCAATCTTGGTTTCATCTGTCCACAGTATATTTTGCCAGTAGTGCTGTGGAACATCCAGGTGCTCTTTTGCAAACTTCAAACGTGCTGCAATATTCTTTTTGGACAGCAATGGCTTCCTCCGTGGTGTCCTCCCATGTACTCCATTCTTGTTTAATGTTTTCCTTATTGTAGATGTGTCAACAAAAATGTTAGCATGTGCCAGAGATTTCTGTAGGTCTTTAGCTGACACTCTGGGATTCTTCTTTACCTCATGCAGCATTCTGCGCTGTGCTCTTGCAGTCATTTTTACAGGACGACCGCGCCTAGGGAGAGTAGCAACAGTGCTAAACGTTCTCCATTTGTAGACAGTCTGTCTTACCGTGGACACATGAACATCAAGGCTTTTGGAGATACTTTTGTAACCTTTTCCAGCTTCATGCAAGTCAACAATTCTTGATCGTAGGTCTTCTGAGAGCTCTTTTCTGAGAGGCATGGTTCACATCAGACAGTGCTTCTTGAAACCAGTAAACCCAAAACAGGTGTGTGTTTTTTAAGGGCAGGACAGCTGTCAGCAACACATCCAATATCATCACACTGATTGGAGTCAAGGTTGGCTCACTCCTTGCTCCAATTAGCTCTGGGAGAAGTCATTAAGCTAGGGCCTCACATACTTTTTCCTCCCTGCACTGTGAATGTTTACATGTTATGTGCAATTAAACCATGGCAACATCTAATGTTTGTGTAGTATTATGTTCAGCAGACTGTGTTCTTCTATTGTTGTGACTTAGATGACGTTCAGAGCACATTTTATGCCCAATTCATGCAAAACTCCACATAATCCCAAGGGGTTCACATACTTTTTCTTGCAACTGTATGTGGACACAGGCACAATTTTTGGCAGTTAGTCAGTTCCCCCCCCCCAGTATCAGAATGCCTGCCTCAGTCCTGCTATAAGTTTCTGATCGCCGCCATTACTAGTATAGAAAAAAAGTGTGTGTGTGTGTGTGTGTTAGGTCCATATATATTTGGACACTGGCATAATTTTAGAGTTTTTCACATATTTACCAAAACATATTCAAGCTATAGTTATATAATGGATATGGACTAAAAGTATGGGTATGTACATCCAAATTGGAGGAAGGGTTTAGGAATTACAGCTCTTAAGAGTAGCCATCCCCCCTTTTTCAAAGAATCAAAAGTAATTGGACAATTGAATCAAAAGCTGTTTCATGGCCAGGTGTGGGCTACTCCTTTCAATATTTCTTCATCAATTAAGCAGGTAAAAGGTCTGGAGTTGATCCTAAGTGTTGTATTTGCATTTGGAATCTATTGCTGTGAACCTACATCATGCATTCAAAGGAGCTGTGCATGCAAGTGAAACAGGCCATTTTAAGGTTTCAAAAATGAAACAAATCAATCAAAGAGATAGCAGCAACATTAGGAGTGGCCAAATCAACAGTTTGGTACATTCTGAGGAAAGAAGAACGCACTGGTGAGCTCAGCAACATAAAAAGGCATGGACATCCACGGAAGACAACAGTGTTGGATGATCACAGGATCCTCTCCATGGTATAGAAAAACCCATTCACAACATCCAGACAAGTGAAGGACACTCTCCAGGAGGTGGGTTTATCATTTTTAAAGTCTACAATCAAGAGATTATGATCATGAGATCATGAGAGCAAATACAGAGGGTTCACCACAAGGTGCAAACCATTCATAAGCCTGAAGAATAGAAAAGCCAGGTTAGACTTTGCCAAAAACATCTAAAAAAAAAACCAGCCAGACCAGCTTTGGAAAACCATTCTTTGAACAGATGAAACTAAGATTATTTTGTACCAGAATGACGGGAAGAAAAAAGTGTGGAGAAGGTTTGGAACAGCTCATGATCCAAAGCACACGTCATCTGTAAAACATGTTGGAGGCAGTGTGATGGCATGGGCATGCATGGCTTCCAGTGGCACTGGGTCATTGGTGTTTATTGATGATGTGACAGAAGACAGAAGCAGCCGGATGAATTCTGCAGTGTTTAGAGATATACTTTCAGCCAAATGCAGCAAAGGTGATTGGATGGTACTTCACAGTACAGATGGACAATGATCCAAAACACACTGCAAAAGCAACCCAGGAGCTTTTGAAGGAAAAGAAGTGGAATATTCTGCAATGGCCAAGTCAATCACCTGATTTCAACCCAATTGAGCATGCATTTCACTTGCAGAAGGCAAAACTAAAGGCAGAAAGACCCACAAACAAAGAACAACAGAAGACAGCTGCAGTTATAGTCTGGCAAAGCATCAGAAGGGAGGAAACCCAGTCTTTGGTAATGTCCATGGGTTCCAGACTTCAGGCAGTCATTGCCAGTAAAGGATTCTCAACAAAATATTAAAAATGAACATTTTATTTATGATTATATTCATTTGTCCAATTACATTTGAGCCCCTGAAAATGGAGGGACTGTGTATAAAAATGGTTGCAGTTCCTAAAATTTATACTTGATATTTATGTTCAACCTCTTGAATTAAAGCTGAAAGTCTGCACTTCAAATTCATTTGGGTTGTTTTGTTTTAATTTATTCTGGTGGTATACAGAGCCAAAAGTATGAAAAGTGTGCATGTGTCCAAATATATATGGACCTAACTGTATATTTGTGCCTGCATTTCTATATGACCAGGTGACAAATAAGTAAATTGTGTATGTAATGAAATATTAATCTTCTTAAAGTAGTTGTAAACCCTTACATGTATCCAGTGAAGTGACTGGCCTCAGGTGATACACAAAGAAAAAACAATTCCTCCTACATAAGTTGTACCTGTTTATCTGCAGTATTCTCTTCTCTACAGCCATTCAAACTCCAGAATTTATATAGCTTGTCTGAGCTTTCAGCAAACTGGGGACAGAGAGCTGAAATTACACTCTGCAGAGCTCAGTGAGGAGCGCTCTCAAGAGTTGATTGGAGGGAAGAGACACACCCCTGTAACACAGCTCACAGGAACAGAGTTGAGGCTGTCAATCAAAGGCTGTGTGCTAGAGATCCTCCCTTGTTTCCTTTTTTCTCTTGGTGTGAGGAAAACTCATTAGAAGCGATTCATGCAGATAGCAGAGGAATGAAGCAGTGGCCAGAAATTACACATAGTGCTCTTAATTGAGACAAATTCACACTATAAAGCAGGGTTGTCAAACTGGCGGCCCTCCAGCTGTTGCCAAATTACAAGTCCCATGAGGCATTGCAAGATTGACAGTTACAAGCATGACTCCCAAAGGCAGAGACATGATGGGACTTGTAGTTTTGCAACAGCTGGAGGGCTGTCAGTTTGACACCCCTGCTATAGAGGGATATGCTTTGCTAATATTTCTTGTCTGAATTTTACAACCACTTTAAATATTCTTTTGTATTCCTAATGTTTCTTTTATTATTCTGCTTTCTATGACCAGAGATGATTGTGGTTGCCCATTTCCATTTAACTACACAACAAAAAAGTAAATTATGGGTGGATATGATGCAATAGTAATCCTCCAAATTATTCTTAGATTTTCTAAAAGTTTGCCTATCGTAGACTTGCAAGTGCAATATATTCTTGGGTAATGTTATTTTTTTTTTTTTTCAAACTTGATCCTAACACCCTTTTAAACACAGGTCTGAATTTCACAGAAGGCCATACAGATGATGTATAAGGTATCTAAGGATCAGAGGGGTAAACAGGCAGCTGGAAGACAGTTCATTCAACTTTAAAATCCACTTTACTCAGCACGAAACAATAAAAAAAAATGACAGGCTTGTCTTCAAATACAGTTCCCACACACAGCAGGTAAACCTTCCATTCAGCACAACACAGGCTTACAGGGCTATTTCTAGCCACAGCAGATGCAATAAAGTCTCTTTTACAGGCCAGCTAACCCAGCTTGGTCAAAGTGCACTTATGGAACCTTCCAGACAGCATTCAGGTCTCCTCACTGATAGCAAAACAGACATCATCCAGCTGCACTGACCAGCTGTCTAATAACCAGGCCTGAAAGGGAAGTGTCTGCCCTCTTCAGTTAACCCTCTCTTAAACCAGCCCCAGGCTGACTCTGTACATAACTCCCCCCCTGTTCCAGGCCAGGGGTCTGGACACCATACAAAATGGTAATAGACTCGGGGAAGGGCATCTGCATTCTGATGTACTGTCCTCGATCTACTCACTAATACAAATTTGAAATCCTGAAGGTGAGAAACCACTAAGTGATTTTTGGAGTTTTTATCTTTATTTTGTGCCATCCATGTAAAGGGCGCATGATCTGACCTTAGCTTGAAGGTTCGGCCCAACAGATAGTAACAAAGTGTCTCCAGAGCCCAGTTTGTTCCCAGACGCTCCCTTTCCACAATGGAATAGTTTCCCTCAGACAGTGTGAGCTTCTGGCTCGAATACACAACAGGGTGCCCATCTCCCCCAACCACCTGGGACAAGACTGCACCCAGAATCAGCTGCGAAGCTTCAGTTTGTAATAGGAACTCTCTCTGAAAGTCTGGAGCTACTAGGGCTTGTTCCTGGCACAAAGCTTGCTTCCACTCGTAGAACGCTGCTTCTGCCTCAGTACTTCAGTGAACAACAGTAGAGTTTCTTTCTTTTGTGATATCCGTCAAAGGTGTGACTAGGTTAGCAAAGTTGGGGATATTCCTTCTATAATATCCCTCAATACCAAGGAAAGAACGCATTTGTTTTTTTGGCTGGGGCCACTTCTGGATGGCCTCCACCTTGTTCAGTTGGGTTTTAATCACCCCTCTGCCTACAACAGGGCAGAGTCCCCCTTTACATTAGGTGTCACATCAGAGTCCCCCTTTACATTAGGTGTCCAATCACAGTCCTCCTTGCATCAGATGTCCCCACATGGGACCATTTATTACTACACAAAACTAAACTCTTTTGGCTGCACTCATGAACGCTATTGCTGGAGGACAAAATAGGAAAGAGGAGGTGGGGAGGGAGAGATGGAAGGAAGGAAGGAATGAAAGGAAAGGGATGGAAGGAAGGCAGGATGAGAGGAAGGAAGTGAGGGAGGGAGGGAAGGAAGGGATGGAAGGATGGGAGACAGGAAGGAAGGGAGAGAAGGAAGCAAGCAAGGTGAGAGGAAGGAAGGGAGGGATGGAAGGAAGGAAGGCTGGGAAGGAAGAAAGGTAGGGAGAGGAGCAAGGAAGGAGGGGAGGAAGGAAGGAAGGGAGGGAGCGTTGGAAAGACGGAAGGGAGGGAGGGAATGAAAGGAAGAGAAGGAAGGAAGGAATAAGAAGGGAAGGGAAGGAGGTGGGGAGGGAGAGTAGGAAGGAAGGAAGGAAAGAAGGGAGGGGGGAAGGACAGAAGGCAGGGAGAGAGGGAATGAAATGAAGGAAGGAAGGAAGGAAGGAAGGAAGGAAGGGGATAAAGGGATGGGGGGAAGGAAGGAAGGGAGGGGGGGAAGACGGAAGGGAGGGAGGGAATGAAAGGAAGAGAAGGAGGTGGGGAGGGAGAGTAGGAAGGAAGGAAGGAAGGAAGGAAAGAAGGGAGGGGGGAAGGACAGAAGGCAGGGAGAGAGGGAATGAAATGAAGGAAGGGAGGGGAGGAAGGAAGGAAGGAAGGAAGGAAGGAAGGGGATAAAGGGATGGGGGGAAGAAAGGAAGGGAGGGGAGGAAGGAAGGAGAGACATAACGGAGGGGAGGAAGAAGGGAGGGAGCGAAGGAGGGAAGGAAGGAGGGAGGGAGGGAAAGGAGGGAAGGGAGAGGGAGGAAGGAAAGAGGTAGGGAGGAAAAGGAAGGAAGGGAGGGGAAGAAGAAAGGAGGGAGGAAGGAAAGGAAAAGGGAAAGGAAAGGACTCAGTCTGAAGCATTACAGAGATGTCGGCTGCTCTGTACACAATTTCCTGCCTACACATCCACTTTTTAGAAACTGCATGGACTGGAGTGTGGGCAGGCACAGGAGGAGGCGGAGTAGATCCAGCCTCTCTCTCTCCTATTGGTGTGGAGGATTGGGGGCGGGTCTGGCAACAAAGGAGGGGACCCAGAAAGGGAAATCCAATCCAATTTTGCGTTTTTCTGGGTTCACTGTGAACCCTGCCAGCAATGCATCCAACAATAACTAAACTTTCTGTAAATGACTCTCCCAGTCCTGAATAAAAATGATGATTAACCTTTCCCACCTTCTCAACTATCTGAAAGAGTCCCTGCCATTTGGTGAGAAACTTGCTCTTTACTGTAGGTACTAATACAAGTACCTGATCCCAAGGTTTTAAGTCTCTAACCTTGGCAGACTGGTTGTACACACAACTCTGGGTCTTTTGCGCAGCCTGGCCTGGCCATTCAAGTGGCCGAAGATACGAAACTCAGAAGCTAGACTGGGTGAAGATGAAAGTGCCAGGAACCAGAGGAAGCCACGACAGCAGTCAGTAGTTTACACGTACTAAACCTTCTTCTGGCCAGCTTGTTGGGGCCCAAAACCTATATGCTGGAGTGCTCTAGGTAAGGTTCCTTTTAAAAGTTGTGAACACAAAATTCAAGTGTTACTAGTTGGCAAGTCTGACCCTGTATGTCCATATAGTCTATACATACTTTCATTGGTCCAAGCTTGACCAATGTAACTATTTATAAAATATGCATTGAATGAATCTTTTGAAGACAAAAGAGAACACAAGGGAAGTTCACCACTAGTGCAAAAAAACTTTAATTTACAAACAATGATTAAAACCATATGCACTCACAAGACCCCAGCGGGGTTGTGCTCCCTTTCTGGATCCAGACTGCTCTGTCTTGCAAGCCTGCTGGTCAGTCCTCATGCACACTGGATGTTTTTACAGCTGCTGTTTTTGGCTTTTGGCATTTTTTTCTACAGCCAGTAAACTCCCCCGCATGTTAACTTATGTGTCCCAGCACACATAGGCTTTATTCAGTGTTTTTTGGCAGGGGCGTTATTTGGCTGGAAAAAACTCCAGAACTAGTGGTTTTCTAGAGGAGATTTGTGACCTGTAAAAGCACGCTAATGCTAAACAACGCGGTAAAATGCAGCAAACAGGTATTTTTGGGCTTTTTTTGAGCAAAAAAATTTTGGATTTTGGTGTAAAAAACGCTAATGTGGAAAAAAGCAGCTAAACGCTAATGCAAAAATACTAAAAATGCTTAAAAACATGCATTTTTAATACAACTTTACACAGCTAACTCTACCAGCGTTATTAAAATGCCCAGTGTGCATGGAGCCTAATAGTGCAGAGGAAGGCTTCTAATGGCGTCTACCAGAATGTGCCTCTGGCCAAGACTATAGCCATACATCTGTGACAGGCTGTGTACAGCACACATCTCTGCTGGGGTCCCATGATTACATATTTGTGTTAATTATATTTGATACATAAAAGTTTTTATTGCACATCTTCAAAAGTATCCTACATCCCACTGTGCAGTCTAACAGGGACAGCTGCAGATGCACCAGCGCACAGAGGAGTTATATGTGACTGCCTAAGGGACATCCATAAAAGTACGGAGCATGGAGAAGTTTTTCTTTTGCATGGAATTCATATTTAAAATTCATATATATATATATATATATATATATACAGTATATATATATACATATATATATATATACACTGTATATACACACACTATATGTTCTACTAAGGCTTAGAACTGAACTCCAGGCAGATATACAGCACAACAACACCAATTAACATACCTAAAACTAACTTCTTCTTCGCTATCCACTCACAGGTTGGGGGTGGGAAATGACCAAGCTATATTTCCTAAATGCGCTAAAGAAATGTCTGGTGACCAGCCTGGCTGTGCTATCTGGTAGGGCTTTGCTGTCTCAGGACTGAATGGACAATTATAGAGAAATCATATATATACTACAACTGTAAACTCATAGGTTTGCCTTTTGTTCCACTCTATAAAAAAAAAAAAGTTCTGGTTTAAGATACTTGAAGTTTCAGTACTCCATTTCACAATTAAGGAGTTATAAGTTAACTGTACTTCCAATCTACTGTTTGCTGTGAACTGTAGCAGCTATGGGAATATTTTAGAGATGAGAGGCAGTATGTGTAGACTCTGGTTTCCTCATGGGTGCAATTATGCAGCCAGTCCCAGGAGTATATAATATTACTTGGTTATCTCAGCAGATAACAAAACAACACTGTCCTGGGATGGATCTGAGTTATTGGCAGGTGGTGCAAGATGCACCAGGCAGACTTCAAAGATATGACGTCTTATATTAGTTTCATAGCATATGATGCCCATTTATGAAAATAAATGTCTCTTGTGCGCAACAATCAATCAATTTATAAGTGCTGTCTCTGGAAATATAAGTCCAGCACAGGAAGGAAGTTATATCTGATGTGCATCTCCTACACTAACATCACCAGAACAAGGGGTAATGGCAAATCTTCCACTGAAACACTCTGGGTATTTAAGAGGGAATTCCCCTAACTTTGTGGTCTTGTTGAGGAGACACTCAATTAGAACATATAACAAGTTGAACACAAAGGAGAAGTATGGTAGCCAACAAGAAGACGTAATTGGGGCACCACAGCTGGGTCTCAAGGTGAGAGAGCCAAGGCATCCAATCAGATTTCTTAGTTTCTTGTAAGAGAAGTTGTGAGCTAAGAGTTCCCAGGAGTGGTCTACAGTCTTCTTGTAGATCAACTTAGTTATGAAATCAAAGGATACCTCTGTCCTGCCTTCTCTGCAGTTATGAAAGGGTTACAGAGGATTACAGGCAGTATAACCTTTGATGTCCACACAGTAAAGAGTCGATGATTGATAACCGATGATCTTTTACTGATAACATGTGACATAATGAGAATGCGCGTGAATAAATGCGCGAATGTGGTAAAACTGAAATACAAACAGAATAAACAGACATGAGTACATATCTAACTTCCTAGCTATGTGCATAACATTCCTCAGTATATAGGAGGGGTACTTACAGACTTTGGGGGTCTAATCAAGCCCATATATGAAGAGGGAACAGCATCCCACATGTACTTGCATTGTAGAATTTCTTCAGTCTGAAGAGATGAGGTCACTTCCTCCCAAGTTAGCAAACAGGAAGTCTCAGGCCTTAAGGGGACAGACACTGCTGAATGCTAAAGAATACCTTGTGTAATACAAGGCAGCACACTCCCCACCTGGCATAATAATGATATGCCACTATTAAACTCTTGGAAGGAGTAAAACGACTTCCGCGATGGGCCTAAGGTACACCTTAGGGGTGCCCTGTTTTACTACTCTGACCTCTACTTTCCTGACTCTGCTATCACTACTAGCATCAGTCCCCACAATGAGTCCAATTGGCCACTCGTTCCTGTGGACCTGAGAGTCTTTTAGTAGAACAACATCTCCCACTTGTAAGTTGGGCTTGTCGGCTTGCCATTTGTTGCGTGGTTGGAGGGTCGTCAGGTACTCCTGTCTCCATCTCTTCCAGAAGATATCGGCAAGGCTTTGAACTTGTTTCCATTGCTTGGTGTACAAGTCTTTAAGATCAAAGTCCCCGTTGGGAGCTGTCACCATCTCCATCTTCTGGGTCAGCAACGTTGCTGGTGTCAAGACGGTTGGCATCTCTGGGTCAGTAGACACTGGGACCAAAGGTCTGGCATTCATGATAGCCATGACTTCAGCCATCAGCGTGGTTAGGACTTCGTGTGTGAGACGAGTAGATCCAATCTTTAGAAGCATTGCATCTAGAATGCGGCGAGCTACTCCAATCATCCTCTCCCAAGCTCCTCCCATATGTGAGGCATGAGGAGGATTGAAGATCCAAGTGCATCTTTGATTTTGAAGATAGTTACTTGTCTTTGAGTCTGTTGCAACGATCTTCAATTCCTTGCAGGCTCCAATAAAGTTTGTGCCACAATCAGAACGAATCTGTTTTGCTGGTCCTCGAATGGAGAAAAATCTTCTCAAGGCATTGATGAAGCTTGAGGTAGATAGAGACTCAATTACCTCAATGTGAACTGCTCTGGTACTCATACACGAGAAAAGAACAGCCCAGCGTTTGCTCTCTGCACTGCCTCCTCTGGTCTTGCGAGAAGAAATGTTCCAAGGACCAAAAACGTCTAGGCCTACATTTGTGAATGGAGGATCTGAAGCCAGCCTGTCTGGAGGTAAGTCTGACATCTTCTGGACTTCAAGTTTTCCTCTGATTTTCTTGCAAGTTACACATTTGTTAATCACGCTGGAGACTAGTCTTTTACCTCCTAGGATCCACAATCCAGCTGAGCGGACTGCTCCTTCAGTGAGGTGGCGACCTTGATGTGCAACTTGCTCGTGGTGATGTCTTGTCAGAAGAACGGCAACGTGATGATTCTTGGGTATGACAATGGGATGCTTTTCTAAAATAGTCATATCAGCTGCGGGTAGACGTCCTCCAAGTCTCATCACTCCATCTTCATCAAGGACAGGGTTCAACTTTTTGAGTGGGCTGTGTTTAGAAAGTTCTTCTTTCTTGAGAAGACATTGAATTTCTTCCTTAAAGGCTTCCTGCTGAACACATCTGATAATGGTGACATTGGCTTGCTCAAGATAGTCATTGTTACCCTGGTCAACACTGGCTGTTTTGCTGAAGGATCTGGCCAAGCAGATGAGTTTCCCTATGGCACGGATGAGTGACTTCCAGCTGGAAAACCTTTCGAACCTACATGAGCCAAGACCTTCTCTGGTGGTTAGAGTCTTGTAAACTGCAACTAGAGGTCTTACCTCTTTGTCTTGGTCTGGTTCTACAAGCTGAAAAGTTCCTTTCTGATCAGTCTCTTCAGTTTCTGGTCCAGTCAAGAAGGATGGACCTGTGAACCAGTTAGTCTGTTTGAGGACAGCAGCTGATACCAGTCTAGTCCCATGGTCAGCAGGGTTCTTGTCTGTACTGATGTGATGCCACTGTTCTGGACTTGTACACTTTCTGATACGTGTTACTCTGTTTGACACGTATGTGTAGAATCTTCTTGAAGCGTTGTGGATATAACCTA
The DNA here is from genome assembly GCF_062004578.1 of Staurois parvus. NCBI lineage: Eukaryota > Metazoa > Chordata > Amphibia > Anura > Ranidae > Staurois > Staurois parvus. Next base: position 1,741,443 of record NW_028318222.1, read on the forward strand.
AAACAATGTTGCTGTCTGTGTAGAAGTTCACTGCATGGATCTCGATGTCCAGTTCTGCAATGAGTAAGTCTGCTATCTCCACAGCTAGGACAGCAGCACAAAGTTCTAAGCGTGGGACCGTGTGAGCAGGTCTTGGAGCCAGTTTGGACTTTCCCAAGATGAATCCTGCATGGCTTTGTCCCTGAGTGTCTATAACTCTAAGGTAGGCTACAGCTGCTATAGCCACGGTGGATGCATCTGAAAACACATGTATCTCTCTTCGTTTTGTAACGGACAAAGAAACAGAGACGTATGGTCTTTGGATGCTAAATCGCTCAAGCTCCAGCAAAGAGTCTTTCCACAACTTCCACTGCATTTCTTTCTTTTCAGGTAGAGGTGTGTCCCAATCACTTTGTTCTAGCTCAGTTGTAATCTCTCTCAAAAGAGCTTTGCCTTGCATGGTGATGGGTGCTACGAACCCCAAGGGATCGTAAAGACTGTTGACCGTAGACAAGACACCTCGCTTTGTGAAAGGCTTCTCTTCCCTGGATACTCGGAAGGTGAAGCTGTCAGTTTTCAAGTCCCAACTAAGCCCTAAGCTTCTTTGAAGGGGTGGTGAATCTGTACCTAGATCTAGGTCTTTAAGGTCTTTTGCACGGTCTTCTGCTGGGAATGCTTCCATTACTTTGCTGTTGTTGGAAGCCACTTTGTGCAGTCTTATGTTAGAGTCTGCTAGCAAGTCTCTAGTGCTTTTCAAAATGTCAATGGCTTCTCCACTACTGGAGAAGGAAGCAAGTCCATCATCTACATAAAAGTTTTTCATAACAAATTGTTTGGCTTCGGGGTTGTGTCTGTCACCTTGCTGCGCTGCTCGTCTCAAGTTATAGATAGCGACAGCTGGTGAGGGACTGTTCCCAAACACATGTACTTTCATCCTATACTCTATGATACCTTTGTTGAGGTCGTTGTCTTCATACCATAGGAACCTCAGGTAGTCTCTGTGGTCTTCACGGACAAGGAAGCAGTAGAACATCTGCTGTACATCTGCTGTTACTGCAACAAGTTCTCTTCGGAATCTGATAAGGACTCCAAGAAGTGTGTTGTTCAGGTCTGGTCCGCTGAGAAGTACATCATTAAGGGAAATACCTTCATGCTTTGCACTGGAATCAAATACTACACGTATCTGACCTGGTTTTTGAGGATGGTACACTCCGAATATTGGCAAGTACCAGCGTTCTTGTTTTTCATGCAGTGCTGGTGCTTTTTCAGCTTGATCTTTGTCAAAGATTTTCCGCATGAATTCTTGGAAGTGTTCTTTCATGTCTGGCTTTCTTTCAAGAGTGCGCTGCAATAGCGCAAGGCGTTTCTCTGCTTGCACTCTGTTGTTGGGAAGACGATGCCGTGGTGTACGGAATGGTAGTGGGGCTACCCAACTGCCTGCTTTGTCTTTGAAGACTTCTCTGTCCATGATCTCAAGGAAGAGGTTATCTTCAACAGATGGTGCTAGTTTGTCATCATCTTGAGTTCTCTCAAACACTTTGTGGCCTAGCTGATCTGAATCTTCAGCTGAGGCTGTATCTTCCAGGAACCTCTGGATGTTCTGGGGATGTGTTGGGTTAGATAGTTTCTCTTTAATCTGCATGCTGTTGTTACATGGGCAAAGACATGATGTGCGACCGTTCTGCAGCAGATTTGTTCTGTAGACATTAACCTTTGCGGGTTTGTGAAGTCCGTCCAGACATACATTTCCAACGATAACCCATCCAAGATCAAGACGTTGAGCAAATGGTGCATTGTGCGGCCCATTGTATTGTTCTCTGACCTTGTGCACTCTCAGTATGTCTCTTCCTAGTAGAAGGACGATTGCAGCATCTGGGTTGAGTGTTGGGATCTTGTTTGCTATTCGAATGAGATGAGGGTAGTGACGTGCCACTTCAGGTGTGGGAATCTCTGACCTGTCATCTGGTATCATGTCACATTCTATGAGGGTAGGAAGAGTCAGCTGCGTCTTTCCATCTAATGACTCGATGGTGTAGTTGTTTGCTCTTCTCCCTGATGTCTCTATAACTCCAGAACATGTCTTCAAGGTGTATGGAGTTGGACTTCCTTTGTCACCGAAGAGGTCGAAGAACTCTGTCTTTGCTAGAGACCTGTTGCTTTGTTCGTCTAGGACTGTATACATCTTCACTGCCTTTTCTCTGAGACCGTTGGGATACACTTTGACTAAGCATATCTTGGAGCATGATCTAGAGAGTCCTGGTTCTGTACATATCTCAGTGCACTTTGAAGTTATCGCTGGTGTTGCACTTTCTTTTTGCTCCCCACCATGATCTTCTTGAGTTGCTGGAACTTCTGATCTCCATGGTGGTGGTCCTGGGTGCAGTGCTGACAGATGTCGGTCATTGTTGCATTCTGTGCACCGTATTTCTCTCTTACAGTCTTTTGCAAGATGTTGCATTGAGGCGCAGCATCTGAAACAAATGTGATTGTCTTTAAGGTAAGCCTTGCGCTCCTCTAATGTCTTACTTCTGAAACTGCGACATTTTCTTAGTGGATGAGGCTTGTTGTGTATTGGGCACTGTTTGTCTGGATCCTCAACTTCCTTGCTTGTGTTGTCTTCCTGATTGGCTGCAGCCTCAGGCGGGACTTCTGTCTTCCGCACAGACACTGTTGCTCTGCGTTCTTTGTAGTGTACTGGCGGCTGCTTCTCTGTCCTTGGGGCGCTTGCAACTCTCTTGTTCAGGAAGGCGAAGCTTGGGTCATTGCGTGTCTTAGCTTGGTCTACAACGAATTCAGCGAGGAAGACAAATGGTGGAAATGCAACTCGATAGTCTTTCTTGTATCTGGATGCTTGAGAGACCCACCTTTCTTGCAGGTTGAAAGGGAGCTTCTCGATTATGGGCTCTACTCCACGTGCTGTGTCTAAGTATAAGAGACCTGGTAGAGTTCCACTAGTCTTTGCTGCTTCTATCTCTAGGAGTAGGTCTCCGAGCTCTCTCAGCTTCTGATTGTCTTTGTTTGTTATTTTTGGGCAAGTTTCAATTTTCTTTAAAAGTGCTTCTTCTATTACTTCAGGTGACCCATAGCAGTCTTCCATTCTCTGCCAGACCATCGCAAGTCCTGCTGTTGCATCATGGACATGCACTGACCTGATTCTTTTGGCCTGCTCTGAGGACTCTGGTCCTAGGTATTTGGCAAGTAGGTCGAGCTTCTCTCTGTCTGTCAGCTCTAAGTTTTGGGTGCTGCTTAGGAAGGATGACCTCCAGGCCCAGTAGTTTTCAGGACGATCGTCAAACTTCAAGAGACCAGTGCTCACCATCTCACGGCGCATCAGGTATTTCGACACGTCTGTAACCCTTGCTGTGCCAGGTGCGTTTGTTCTGGGTACAAACGCGGGACTACTGGCTGATAGTGACTGATGGGTTCGTTGAGGTATTTGACTAAGTCTATTTTGGTCAGATGGTTGCTCTCCTCTCTTGTAGTCTAGATCTGGTTTTGCACGAGGAGAGGTTATATCGCCATCTACTTGGTTTCTTAGCGTGTTGGCGGTTTGGTATCTGAGCCCGTGATTGGTTGACTTATCACGTGGCGGTTCAGGTTCAGTCTTGTAGTGATGCGTAACATCAAAGCTGTCTGCTCCCAACTGGGTCCTTGATGGTTTCGGTGCATCACTAGGCTGTTTATCAGGGTACAGGGTTGCTTGTGATTGCACGTACTCACGGGTGCGTTGGAATGTACTGAGAGGTGTTATCAGGGTTTCCAGTACATCGCTCTCTACAAACTGAATATCTGCAGCTCTCGCGAGAACTTCGGCTTCAGCTATGGCTGCTGCAGCTATTTTCTGTTGCTTAAGTATGTGTAAAGAGGCTTGTACTTCTGCCTTTCTCCTAAGCATTTCAGCTTCCCCTTCGGCTTGTCTCTTCTTCTGCTCTTCATCTAGGTAGCCTTGCTCTTTCATAAGCTCTGCTTCCTGTATGGCATAAAAGGCCATGGCGCATGCGGCCTCGGCCTTGGCTTGTGCCCTGGCGGCGATAGCGCTGACTGAAGACAAGTTTGTGACGCTAGAATGTCTGGAACTTGTATGCTTACTCCTGGCTGCCCCAGCACTGACTGACGATAGGTCTGTGACGTTTGAATGCCTGGAACTTGAACGCTTAGATCTGGCGGTTTCTGCTTTGGATGACGACAGATCCGATTTGTTATAAGTTCTCGGCGTGCTGCATTGTGACCTAGTTTCCAATGTACTGTGCATATTTTCTTCCTGTTTGCACGAGATTTTAGGAAGGGTTAATTTAGTGATATCTTTCATATCTTTCATAAAGCTGAGTTAGTTTCACTTTGCTATGCCTTAGACTGGCTGTGCTGTGGGGATTTCACACACACGTGCTGCTGCACCAACAGTTAAGAGTCTCCTCTGTGTTGTGGGGCCTGCTGTAGATTTTTCACACAATGTGCTCTGAAGTAACCGTGTAAGTCTTTTTACTGTCCTGCCTTCTCTGCAGTTATGAAAGGGTTACAGAGGATTACAGGCAGTATAACCTTTGATGTCCACACAGTAAAGAGTCGATGATTGATAACCGATGATCTTTTACTGATAACATGTGACATAATGAGAATGCGCGTGAATAAATGCGCGAATGTGGTAAAACTGAAATACAAACAGAATAAACAGACATGAGTACATATCTAACTTCCTAGCTATGTGCATAACATTCCTCAGTATATAGGAGGGGTACTTACAGACTTTGGGGGTCTAATCAAGCCCATATATGAAGAGGGAACAGCATCCCACATGTACTTGCATTGTAGAATTTCTTCAGTCTGAAGAGATGAGGTCACTTCCTCCCAAGTTAGCAAACAGGAAGTCTCAGGCCTTAAGGGGACAGACACTGCTGAATGCTAAAGAATACCTTGTGTAATACAAGGCAGCACAACCTCTGAATTCCATGACCCGTGAAGAACCCTTGCTGTCAAACAATATGTTTGTAGTCAATGAGGATTGAGTACCTTACTCTTTATCAAGAATTAAATTACTACATGTTCAGGATGTGAGAGGGTTAATGGGATTATAGCATACCTTCCTCATCTCCTTCTGGGTCTCGGCTTCTTCATCTACCTCTGGGTCAGCAGTGGTTGAACATGGCAGATATCCCTAGACATCTTTCTTCTTAAAGTTTTCCACTAGGCAAATGAATGCAGCTCTATAATCATTAACTAATTTTGAATGCAAGCAGTGAAAACACCTGAATTTGAATAGCTATGGTCATTCTGCAGTGCCTGTAGAGCAGAGCTCAGAGTGTGAGAGGAAGAAGCAGTACAAAGAGCCAATCAGCTCTCATGCTGACAACGAGCATGGTGATAGCAGGAGAAAGCAGAGTGACCTAAAGCTGAGCTCATTACTATGCTTTTCCTTTCACTGATCAGTCACAGGCTGGAGGCAGGTCCAAGCCAGTCAGGGCTTAAAGGAAGCTGGTTAAATGCTGCCGAATGCCAAACCGAGGACATTTAGTGGTTGCAAGAATTTTTACATTTATTTTTTGGCTGAATGTTTACTTTAAAGAACTGTGAAGGTTCTCATTAATTGAGGTTCCTTCTTAATGACATCATTCCATTATTATGTCAGCTTGCTTCCATGCTCACACTTGCAGTGGCATGCCTAGTCCTACGTACTACGTTTTTAAAGCTTGAATCAGTCTAAAGACTTTTATTCTATTTTGTATAGAGTGGTGATGGCTTAGAGCCTCTAAAGTTTCTATCTCAATCAGTGTCCCTATTGTGAAATTTTGTCCATTCTCTCTGTCAGGACAGGCAGTGATGGCAAATCTCTCCAATGCTGAAAAACAAACATTTGTCATAGAGTTGGGAAGGGATAAAACTTCTGATAATGTTGTTGCTGTCTGTGCCTTTCCACATGCCCAATTTTTTAAGGAATCATATGGACAGTAAGGGGTTGATTTACTAAAATGTGTGCACTAAAAATCTGGTGCAGGTGGGCATGGTAGCCAGTCAGCTTCTAACTTCAGCTTGTTCAGTTGAGGTTTGGCAATAAAACCTGGAACAAACACCTCTGATCGCTCAGTTCTCCCCTCTGCTCTGAGCAGAGAGCTGGGACTGTTAGTCCCACCCAGGGCTCACTGGAGCGCTGGGCTGTGGAGGATGCAGGAGCTGCTGTCTCAGGCTTTCAGCGACTCACTGAGAGGCTGAGACAGGTGCCGGTCCAGTCTCCTGGGTGGATCCCGACCATATGGTTGCGAGGTTTCGCCTGCCTGGACTGGCTCTGTGACGTCAGCCGACAACGGACTTCAGCCCGCCGTCGACTGAAAATCCGTCACAGAAGTGCAGAACGAACTGCACTCCTGTGATCCACAGGAGAAGTACAGCCAAACTAGCTCTGCCTGTACTTCTCCTTTAATCCTAACAAGTATGTAGGTATCTACTTGTAGGCAGGTGCAGTCTACTTTCTCCACCGCAGGTGGCGCTCAACTGCAGTGACATTGCAGAGGGAGAGGAAGTCAAGAGGAACATGGTTCCTACATGGTTTCCTGGGTCACTGGGGAAGCTATCCGATTGGATGCTGCCATCCCATGTGACTCTGGTGGCCATCTTGACTCCCAGGCTTGGCGTGCATTTCATGAATGGGTAGTGTAGGGACAGATCACCCATCAGTCAGCGACAGTAATAGCGGTAAGGAGAGGTTCCAGACGAGTAGTGAAAGAGCAGAGACACACTATCCTTCCTGCAAGCCTACCCATTTGGGCATAGCTGGCCAGGCTGCATTCCATCCCTCGAGACAGACGTTGTCGGTGCATCCGAGACCTGCTGTATAACTGTTCACTTTATCATTCTGTGACTGCACTGATCGGGTTGACTTACCGCCAGATAGTCATGTCTGTTTGAACAATACAGTTCTGTTATTGCATCTGGACTCTGAGTATTTACTGCCGCCACACCACGCTGCACCTCCCCACATACTTATGTATCACTCTTTATTTCAAAGTCAAGTTGGTTGCCATTTATATACCTGTGTTTACATCCTGTAAAATATTGAGAATGGAAGCAATGAGTCATGTTGCTCCATCTGAAGGGCCCCTCCTATCCGACGTCTGTTCCTTCTGAAGTCAGCACTTACCCAATGTTGTGGCTATTCAGCACTCTGCTGTCTCTGCCAAGCCTTTCAATAATGTCTTTTCTCCACAAGGTTTAATTACTGCAACTCTCTCTTGTGCTGCCTCCTGGAATCCCAAATCAATCATGTTTACTGGATTCAAAATAGCAATGCCTAAACTTGTTAAACTCTAAACGTGTAACAAATGTATTGCAGCGTGTGAGGCGGTTTTCCTGGCAATGCTAGGTTATATCTCTATTGCAGAAAATCCAATATAAAAAGTGTGGGGATATGCCAGCCATTGACAGGCGGATATCTCGCACAACCCCAAACTGCTGTTAATGTACCATCAGGGGCGGACTGACCATTTGGAAACTCGGGCACTGCCCGAGGGCCCGGGGTCAGTAGGGGGCCCCATGAGATGCCCCTGGTACCTTTTTCATAGGCTTTTTTGAGTTTGGGCAATGACACAGGGGCCCCATGATCCACTATTGCCCGGGGGCCCCATGAGTTGTCAGTCCACCCCTGGCACCATCACATACAAACCAACAGTTTTATGTTTTTTCCCTCTTGTCAGCTTGAATATTCACATTCCTGGCTTTGATGTATTTTTGAAGTGTGTCATGAAAGCAACCTGTATATTTCACATTTAGGAAAAAGCAACAATTAATTAAAACACTATCTCAGCAACTTATAAAAGTAGTACCCACTGGCAGCAGTTGATAAGCTAGATACCACACCAGAGGCAGAAACTTTTCAACTAGTGGTAAAAACCTGAGCTCTGGCTTCAGTGACAAAAGGCCAAAAGAACTACATGACCACTATACTATGGAGTTTTCTGCTAAATATGCAGCTAGGAATGGGGGAATTAAAGCAAATTTGTTGTTTGCCTGGCATGAGCACATCACATTCTCACTTTAAAGCCAAACTTATTTCAATATTTTCTATTGTTCATTTAACCAGTTACTGTATGTGGAATATTAATGTTCTTTTTACATTTTACAAGCTCCAAGCATGCTGGTATGCCAACAGAACATAACAAGTCAAAGCAGAGACTAGTTGTAGTGAATACTCAGTCTGAAGTTAGTTAGACATACAGTGCCTCAAAGCAGACAGTGTCTACTTGTGATAGTGAAGAAATGGCAAAACCAAATACTCTTGTACTTAGGGATGGACTCCAAAAGGATGGAACCACTGCCCTCAAATGACCGGGGAAGTCCAAGTGTACTGAGTAGAGAAAAACAGAAAGAGGGCGCACCAGCCTAGTGCATTACCTTGTGTTTATTGAATGATAAAAGTAAGTATTGTACTTACAAAATGGCAATACAGTCAAAGGTACATCGTATAAGAACAGCTCGGTTCGATCCGCACTGCTTTTGCATCCGTAATGGGAACTCTGGACCTCCAACATGTTGACGCATTTCGAGGACTTGCCTCTTCCTCAGAGCCAACTCAGTTGGCTCTGAGGAAGAGGCAAGTCCTCGAAACGTGTCTTTTTGTGAGTACAATACTTATTTTTATCATTCAATAAACACATTTTTTAAGGTAATGCACTAGGCTGGTGCGCCCTCTTTCTGTTTTTCTCTACTCAGTGTCTAGTTGCTGTCCTTTTTAGCTAGTCCATAGTGCCTTGGGAATATTTTGTCATGTATTTATTTGCAAATCAAATATTTCACACAGCTAGTAAATAACAAAATATGATACTACAATACATGATTTAATAACAGTGACCCAAAAGCATTACAGTTTAACATTATCACTCACATTGCGCAGCCCAATGATTCCTTGCGGTGTCTGTTTCCATCACTAATGAATAGTGTGGTGTTGGGCCAGCCTATCACAGGAGTTAGTCTGTTCTCTGTTAGAGATAAATCCTGAAATATGGAGCAAAACAAACTAGATTATTCTTTATTTTTGCATGATTCATCATTTCTATTTTGCAGTTTAACTATTTTGGGATAGTAGTCAGCTGCTCCCTTGTACAGTACCCTGATACCTGTCAGCTGAGTCCCTTGTACAATGCCTTTTTTTAAATCTGTACAACTGTTTCTAGAATCTGTATACAATCTCCTTAAGTTGTACAGTCCCTGCACCACCATGGAGGTGGATCAATTGGGAGTATGAATTCTGACTAATATTTGAGGATTTCAAAGATGCTAAGAAGCTTTTATTTGGCTTTAGTCTCTTCCAAAGTCTAAGCAGTCTGTTTTTAGTTATTTTTTAATGCAAAGTACAAAAAGTTTCCTTAGAAATCGTTTTACTTATTAGAGCAGGATATTCCATCCAGGATTCAATGGAACCCTGAGATTCCTCCAGAGGTTTCTAGGGCTTGCATGAGCAATGAAATCTTCTAACTCCCAGTAACCACTGATATCATTTATTTTTCTAGCTGCCTATAATGGGGCGATTTTCCCACTGGTCAACAATGTAAGTGTGCCCTTCTTCCATTGGCCACTTATGTATGGGACCACGGAAATTGTTACTGTTGGTGTTTCTTTTCTGGACATTATTATTATTTGTTCCACTTCATGATTGTTACTGAAAATCTTTTTCTTATACAGTGGGGGGGTGTTTTGGGTGTCAAATATGCTAGGAACTCTACATTCTTTATTCTTTTAAGTGTTTTGTTTATTTATAACTTACTGACCATGCAAACGTACCATGACCTAGAAATGTACTTTAGCAGGGGTTCCCCAAGACATGAAAATTACTTCAAGGGTTTCTTTGTATTAAAAAAGTTGAGGAAGGCTGCATTAGAATCTCTTGTAACATCCAAACACTCAACATTCCAGCATTATTTTAAGAACATTCAAACTGTTCCTTGCAGCTTCTGAGCACTTTTTACCAGTCTCTTGCAATGTTGCAGCAGTTAAGGATATGAGCAATGTTTCTAGAAGCCTTTTGAAAAAAAAAAGTCTGCAGTGGTTCCATATTGCTGTCCTCATGTTAGACCACCAGAATCCTGCTATTTAGATTCCAGCATTACCAAATATCAGTACAGGAATTATTTTTATCAGTATCCAGCAACTGACTACAATGAATTTTCATTGTGACTGAATGCTTATTCCATGTGGATATGGGCAGAGGGTTCATTGATGTCATAAGCACATCATTCTATATAACATTGGTGGTGGTGTTGGTGGTGGTGGTACTAGATCAGATCAGGGTTGATGGTGACTATAGCAGCTTAGTTTTTGAAAGGTTATAAATACGACAAAAAAGGTCTGTCCTTCCTAGTAGCGAGCCTTCATATCTTTGGGTAGGTCATAGTGTAAGAGGGCCAAATACAAAAAGTCTGGAGGCAGGTGTATTTTTCCTTTTATTTGCTCAAGCCATCCATAAAATATGCCAGTGCTTTCCAGAAGTTTTAGAATACACTTTTCTTTAGAGCTGGTTTACTTTTGACAACCTGTCCAGGACTGTTACCAATTTACATGACAGTATGAACAGCTGTTTGTCAAACCTTGGAAGATGTCCTGCCATTGATTTCTTCTGTTCCATGATTGCACCATGACAAAGGTAGGCTTTAATTCTGCTGCAGTCTCCAAACTTTAGGAAATGTTACTTTTTCTTTTAAACATGGTGTTCAACAGACAAAAAACAGACAGAAGTAAGAAGCTTTTCTCTTTACATATTTATTACTGAATGTGTGTCTTGCCTTTGGTAATCCGTTAATGCTTCTAAGGCTTAATACAACCTAACACACCAATTTATCTTCTGAAAGCTGGTAAATTATGCTTCTAGTTAAGCAGTGCAAAATTTATTTAGCCCTCAAAGATGCTTGACTTAAATCTTTTAGTTGTATTTTTGCACCTGAATTTAAACGGCTTTCTTAACGCCTTTAATGCTGATTCAAGGATGTCTGTAATGGGATATGTTTGCTATGGGCTTTTAAAATTTTGTAACCATGCCTTGTCGTAAGGTTAATGTTTCTTAAAAGCTTTAGCCTGCTGTAAGCTCTCTGTGTCTGTGCACTTTGGCGCTGTTGATTGGTTGTTTAAAAATGTATTGCACTTGATTGTAAGACAAAATATTATTAATGTTAAATGTTTTTAGGCAACAGAAATAAACTATTTACACTCTTTACTTTAAGCCTTTTATGGAGGTTTTTCCTTGTTAGCTTTTGATGTTTTTGAGCTTGCTATTATTTTTATGGCTTTTCAGTTTGTACACGGCTGTGGAAAATATTGGTGCTTTAAGAAAATAAATCTATTTTAAATGTCTGCACCTCTAAGTTCATACTTTTAGGTTCTAATCTTATCCAGGTTAGAGTTACACTCTTCGCTGGGCTTTCACTGGAGTTCTCTTTTTAGACATGAGCCAGAGGTGTATTTACCACAAGGCAAACAAGGCATTTACCTAGGGCGGCATTTTTCAGGGGGCAGCACTTCCCCTTGGAAGAAGGGACGGAAGAAGGGACACATGCGGCATGGGCACCTGGTGGGTTCTGAGAGAGACTGTGGTTTTCATGACGGTGTTAGCACAGCCTGACTCTTGTTCGCGGGGATGTCCAGAGCTGTGAAGGTGAGTGACTTTCTCTTGCCGTGGGCGATGGTGGCTGGTGTATGGGGGGCAGTGGTAGTGGAAGGCTCTCTCGGGTGGGGGGCAGGGGTGTTGTTGGTCAATGTCAGGCTCTCTCTGTGAGGGGAGGGGCGCTGATTTTTGTATTGCCTAGGGCAGCAAGAAACCTAAATACACCACTGACATCAGCCATTCAAAACACTCTAAATCTTCATCACTGGAAGAACCAAATAGAGTGTTTACCTCCTATAACCGTCATCCTCAGAACATTTTGTGTGTTATATGCTATAAGTTCTTTTCCAGCTATGGAGTAAACTTGGGTAGTATGGAGCTTTGGGTAATTAGGGTGAGGGGACATATTACTAAACATTCAAAAAAGACTATAGTTTGTATCATGAAGAACAAGAAAAGATAATGTCAAGATACCTTTTCAGCTTAATTTGGAACAATTTGTTTTATCCAAAACCACAGATGCATTTCATAAAGCAAAGAGTAAGGGACAAGGTGACCCAGGTCTAACTACAGATGGACTCTCACAGTGCGCTAACACTACAAGAAAATGAAGAGGTGCTTATACCGCATAAGCCTGGCAGCTTGGACAGATGCTATATGTAGCCTACAGGTAAGAATATAGCACCAATTATCTTTCTCCATCCATAATGCATTTCAGGTTAAATTACAGTGCTTTTTGCTTGTTATGAGGCACGTAACACTTTTCCATTATCATTTCCTAAATAAAGGAAGCAGAAAAAAAATGCAGTGGTCCATAGTAACCTGGCATCATATCTTATCTGACTATAGTAAACTGAAACAGGCCCGGATCTAGCAAGATCCTGGGGTGGGTTATGCCCCCCAAGATTTTAGTTGCACACCCAGGGTTTCTGAGAGAGCATCCACTGATCCGTTATGAACAAGTCTGATGGGAACAATTGATGTAAAGGGGGAATCTAATGGGGGTATTTAATGTGAGGGGGCACACTGATGGAGGCAATTGATGTAAAGGTGCATTCTGATGGGGACTCCAGATTTAAGGGGGACTCTGATAGGGAAATCTGTTGAGAATGCCTGATGTAAAAGGTGAGTCTGACAGAGACACCTGATATAAGGGGGTACAGTTTGATCTGTTTAATCAAGCCAATCATAATGACTAGCATTCCCTGTTTACTCCAACAAGAAGTAAACTCCCTGATGCTTATGCTGTGCAACTTTCACATCGATATAACACTTAATGCACACCTGTGCTTTGCCTATGTCGGAAAAAGCAACAGGTACCCTTTAAAGGATTCTCGTTCAGTAGCACATAATCAATGTTTCTTCGCACTCCCACCCCTCCATTCAGCTGCTTTGAATGAAAAGACACTCACCATGTGAATCACTCCCCATCCGCTCACATGACCGATCTTGTCACTCAGGCGCCCAGTGAAACATAAGGCTGGGAGAGAGTCCTAAGTTCTGTGTAAGCTCCACATTCTGACTTGGAGCTTACACAAGACTAACACTCTTCACTTCAAGTGGAGGAATAAAGCAAAGAAGAAATAAAGGGAAGGTAAATCTATGCAGATGGTGGGAATGGCATTGAAATGAGCCTATAAATCATAAAACAGTGCAGCGCTCTAAGAATTAAATAATAATAAATCAATAAAATAAAATAAATATGAATAAAATAATAGTGCCAAAAAACATAAAAAATTAGTGCCAAACCATAATAGAAATAAAGACAAGGTGTCAAACCATAAAAATAAATGGTGTGTACACAATTGATAATAATAAATCACACTCCAAAAGAAACCATCCAATATAAGAAAACTTAGCAGTGCTCACATAGTGCCACAAAAAAATGAACATGAATAAATGCATCCAAAGCAATGTCCTTATAGTGAAAAAATGACATAAATCTTAGCAGTGCTCACATAGTGCCACAAAAAAATGAACATGAATAAATGTATCCAAAGCAATATCCTTATAGTGAAAAAATGGCATAAATCTTAGCAGTGCTCACATAGTGCATCCAAAAAAATTTTTTTCATAAATAAACGTATCCAGACCAATGTCCTTTTAGTGAAAAAATGACAATAAATCATGCGACGTGCAATAGTGATATTAAATGCAACACGTGACTGTGCCAAACTCCTCCTCGTGAACAGCTAAATTGCCTCCTCACCTCCTCCTACTGACCCCTGGGGGCCAACAGGCTTGCAGGATCACCCTGGATCCTTAATAGATCATGGTCAGCAGCTTCCTTCCTTCCCTGGATCTCCTTAGAGGGGCTCCTATTTCCCCTATTCAGCCAGGGCGGTCCTGAAGAGTAATAGCTCACAATCCTGCTTGTTCCATGAAGGATCTGTTTAGGACCACATTTCTTTCACACATTTCTAGGAGATCATCGCCAACATACACCATCATCCAGCCATAGACTATGGCTGGATGATGGTGTATGTTGGCGATGATCTCCTAGAAATGTGTGAAAGAAATGTGGTCCTAAACAGATCCTTCATGGAACAAGCAGGATTGTGAGCTATTACTCTTCAGGACCGCCCTGGCTGAATAGGGGAAATAGGAGCCCCTCTAAGGAGATCCAGGGAAGGAAGGAAGCTGCTGACCATGATCTATTAAGGATCCAGGGTGATCCTGCAAGCCTGTTGGCCCCCAGGGGTCAGTAGGAGGAGGTGAGGAGGCAATTTAGCTGCTCACGAGGAGGAGTTTGGCGCAGTCACGTGTTGCATTTAATATCACTATTGCACGTCGCATGATTTATTGTCATTTTTTCACTGAAAGGACATTGGTCTGGATACGTTTATTTATAAAAAAAATTTTTTTGGATGCACTATGTGAGCACTGCTAAGATTTATGCCATTTTTTCACTATAAGGATATTGCTTTGGATACATTTATTCATGTTCATTTTTTTGTGGCACTATGTGAGCACTGCTAAGATTTATGTCATTTTTTCACTATAAGGACATTGCTTTGGATGCATTTATTCATGTTCATTTTTTTGTGGCACTATGTGAGCACTGCTAAGTTTTCTTATATTGGATGGTTTCTTTTGGAGTGTGATTTATTATTATCAATTGTGTACACACCATTTATTTTTATGGTTTGACACCTTGTCTTTATTTCTATTATGGTTTGGCACTAATTTTTTATGTTTTTTGGCACTATTATTTTATTCATATTTATTTTATTTTATTGATTTATTATTATTTAATTCTTAGAGCGCTGCACTGTTTTATGATTTATTGACACTGTGGATTGGTATCAGTTTAGAGTGCTGGCAGCTAGTCAATAGGTTTTATACTTTCACTCTCATAGCGCAGGAGGACCTTGAATTATTTTCATATTGAAATGAGCCTGTTGTTTTGCCCTGGATAGATTGTGCCTTAAAATATTCAGTTATCAGTGTCTGTATGGCAACAATGATGTACACCAATCTGGCAGGAGGGCTGGACCACAAGACTGGCTAATCAGTATAATGCAATCCATTGATAGGTAAGGTAGTTAACATACCTATTTGTGTATTTTGCTTTTCTCTAATTAAAGTTAGCATGTTACACATGCATTGTTATTTGCTTTAAATACATAAAAGTGCAACACTTAAAAAAGTGACAGTGGGTTTATACAGAGAACATATTGTGCTAGATTATTTCAGAAAATACTCACTCTCCACATCAGGGGCGGACTGACAACTCATGGGGCCCCCGGGTAATAGGGGATCATGGGCCCCTGTGTCCTAGCCCACACTCAAACTACACCAGAAAAAGCTATGAAAAGTACCAGGGGCATCTCATGGGGCCCCCTACTGACCCTGGGCCCTCGGGCAGTGCCCGAGTTCCCAAATGGTCAGTCCGCCCCTGCTCCACATGTATGCATTTAAAAAGGGAAATTCCAACTATTAAAGTGTTGGTTAAAGACACAGTTACTTCAGTTACTTTGCCCATTCAGTGCAAAGTGACAGTCTTTGTGTGGTGTGTGGCCGTCCCATGTCCCAGTAATACTCCCCTCTCCAGTGACCCCTGCAACGCTTAAAAAAGTGACAAATAATCATAAGAAAACAGTGAAAAATGTGTTAAAAAAATTGTCCATCCAAAATTAAAGGAAAGGTCCCAGAGGCTGTGATGAAACAAAAGAAATCCAAGGACAGTTGTTGTGTCACCAACCACTCATACAGAAGGCTTACCAGAAAGGCACGACCCCCTGTTAAGAGTGAGAAGAGGAGAGGAACGTCCGCTGCCCTGCAGGGATAATGGACACCGGGAAGAGTAGAGCTGAGTAGGTTCATTGTTCGGAAGATCTTTATCTGCTCTTTTGGTGATCTGGAGGAGGAATCAAGTGACCGACTTTCTGAGTTGTTTAACAAAGCCTTGCCTTGACCATGCCTTTCTGGTAAGCCTTCTGTATGAGTGGTTGGTGACACAACAACTGTCCTTGGATTTATTTTGTTTCATCACAGCCTCTGGGACTTTTCCTTTAATTTTGGATGGACAATTTTTTGACACATTTTTCACTGTTTTCTTAGGATTATTTGTCACTTTTTTAAGCATTGCAGGGGTCACTGGAGAGGGGAGTATCACTGGGACATGGGACGGCCACACACCACACAAAGACTGTCACTTTGCACTGAACGGGTAAAGTAACTGTGTCTTTAACCAACACTTCAATAGTTGGAATTTCCCTTTTTAAATGCATACATGTGGAGAGTATTTCCTGAAATAATCTAGCACAATATGTTCTCTGTATAAACCCACTGTTAAGCTGACATATAAAAAGAGAAAAAGAAAAAAAAATTCTAAAAATATCAAGATGTGTCATACTCGTACTTCAGGCATGCTTTATCTCTCCAGTTGTATGTAGGTTTTACAATGAGCTGTTGACCTCCGGATGACCAGCTCAATCCATCAATTCACCATGAACACCGTAAATCACAGCACAATCACTGTAAAGAACTCTTTTTATTTCACATTTGTAATGGCTTGACAATTCCCTGTGTGTGTATCTGCCTTGTAAGAGGAAACAGCAATCCCCCCAGTGAGTATCTCAACACAGAGGGAAGTCGGAATTTGGTACATCTGAGATAAGCCATTCTTGGCCCAGACAGACTAGAAGGCATGCTTGTCAACTGAGGGCCAAAGAGGAAGCTATGGCGTACAAGTCACATACTGCACTTGTAACCCAGAAGCCTCGTACTGTTCCTTTTGCGCTCTGCTTACATTTTCTAATATCATTCATGCTTTGGTGGATGTGGGATTTGCTCAATAATATATTCCATTAACGTTTAAGTGAAAAGAGGTTGCATTGACAAGCTGATGTAGTCTAGCTCCATTTTCAAGGAAACCTCTGAAGGTGACTCATCGTTTCCTCGCAAAAAGACCGGTCCTTCGTGTCCCTTGTCAGATCTTGCTAATGAAAGCGTGTTTGGAGAAAGGATGATTATTTTAGCAGTGTACCAAAAAATACCAAAGTTTATATTTAAAGTCATATACTATTTTTTAATGACAGATTTTATTAACCACTTGCTGTCCAGAGGATTTACCCCCCCTTCCTGACCAGGCCATTTTTTGCGATATGGCACTGCATTACTTTAACTGAAAATTGCGCGGTCATGCAGTACTGCACCCAAATGAAAACGATGTCCTTTTTTCCCACAAATGGAGCTTTCTTTTGGTGGTATTTGACCACCTCTACTTTCTTTTTTGCGCTATAAACAAAAAAAGACCAACAATGTTGAAAAAAAAAACAATATTTTTGACTTTTTGCTATAAAACATGTCCAGTAAAAAAATTTTTAAAAATCTAATTTTGTCATAAATTTAGTTCAAAATGTATTCTGCTACATGTCCTTACTAAAAAAAAAATCCCAATACATGTAAATTAATTGGTTACATGAAAGTTATACAAATGGCGGTATATATACTGGAATTTCTTTTTTTTTAGTAATGGCGGCGATCAACGACTGCGGGACTGCAGTGGGCATTCTGACACTGGGGGGGAACTGACTAGCTGCTACTGACATCCCCAGTGACACTAATACAGTGATCAGTGCTAGTAAAAAGCACTGACACTGTACTAATGGCACTTGGCATGAAAGGGTTAACATCTGGGGCGATCAAAGGGTCAACTGTGTGCTGTTTTACTATTTTGTCTGTGTGTGCTTTACTGTGTAAGCACATTGCTTTGTATTGCTCTGCTATGCAGAGCAATACAAAGCAGCATGCTGGTGCTGACAGGGGAGAGATCTGTATTGTTTACATACAGACCTCTCCCCGGTCAGTGTTCCTCGGCGATCGCCGGGTGACGGTGGGGAATCTCCGGCCAGCCAATGGCGGCGTGGGTAGTTCTGCTATAGGGCAGTGGAAGTGGTTAAAGTCCATCACAGATGCTTTCTGTGCGTTTCCATATTTGTTTAAATTTATTCTAGGCCTATTGCTACTGAAAAAAATAAAGCACAGCAGTGTGCTTTGCAAATGTGCATTGGTCACTTCTTGCTTCAAGACTCTAAGTCCTTGGTCACACTGGTGTGACTTGTCATGTGATTTGATAGTTTCAAATCGTATGACAATCGCACCCTATTGTCCGCAATGGAAGCACTCATATCGGTGCGAGTCACACCGATTTTGGAAGTAGTTCACGCACTACATTTTGCAAGTTCAGTGCAACTTATATAGATGTCACACAGATGTCTTCCAAGTCGCACCCGAAGTCGCACTGACATCTGACTTTGAAATCGTGCGATTTGAAGTGTTGTTGCACGATTTCAAAGTTGGATTTGGTGTGACCAAAGACTAAAGCAGTGTTTATTAACCTTTTTCTAGTCAAGGCACCCTTTAAAACTATGCAGAATCTCGAGGCACCCTATTCTAAAATGTAAATAAATGAAAATAATAGTTTTACATATTGCAGCAGCATTCACACATGCCGGACACCCAACATTAGAGGTGATTTATTTTTCCAAAGCAAATAGACTTTTTCACACTGGTACTGATTAGTATTTTAATATTTCTTTTTCATTTTCTCTCTCTCCCAGTGCTAACAGAAAGGGACAGGGTGGTTGAACAAGGATTCTGTGCAGGTGCCCGATGTCCTCCTTATCGACCAATGGTGTTGTTGGGCCAGCAGTTGTTAGGACGCTGGTGGCTGGCCTGTACAGTGCCCTAGGGTGTAATGACACACAATGAAAACCTGTGACTCTGTGTAACAAAGAAGCAGGCTTGATCCACCCGATAGCTTGTACACAACGTTTGGGCAATTTGTTGCATTTTTAGGTATTTTGCCAAGGCACCCATGAAGAATCAGGAAGGCACCCCATGATGTCTAGGCACCCATTTTGAAAAGGCTGCTCTAAAGTATGCTGAGCTGGAATAAAACTTAAAAAATAGGAGGCAAGCCTGCCCTCTCCTCCAATCATGAAGTTCTCTGAGCAAGCTCCATATTGCATTCTGTATTTTAAGAATGGGCCACAAAGTGGGCAGCAGAGTGGCTAAATGGTTAGCACTTCTGCCTGGCAGTACTAGGGTTGTTGGTTCAAATCCCAACCACAGCACCACCTGCCTGGAGTTTGCATGTTCTCCCTGTGCCTGTGTGGGTTTCCTCTGGGTACTCCAATTTCCTCCCACACGCCAAAGACATGCTGGTAGGTGAATTGGATCCTGTCTAAATTGGCCCTAGTATGTGTATGTATGAATGTAAGTTAGGGACCTTAGATTGTATGCCCCTTGAGGGTTAGTGACTGATATGAATGTACAATACATATGTAAAGTGCTGTGTAAATTGACGGTGCTATATAAGTACCTGTAATAAATAAATAAGTG
This sequence comes from Staurois parvus, assembly GCF_062004578.1. NCBI lineage: Eukaryota > Metazoa > Chordata > Amphibia > Anura > Ranidae > Staurois > Staurois parvus. Next base: position 1,760,851 of record NW_028318222.1, read on the forward strand.
AAGGCTGGGGTGCATTGCAGCTTATCCCTCTGCACACTGACTACAAAGATTTGCTTGTTCTGCACTGCCACCATTTATTTAATGCCTATTTTAAATGTTCTCCAACTGGGCATGGTGGAGGTTGTCACATTCTTGCCCGTCCTTTTCATTTTGTCCAATCAGAGAATGTTTAGCATTCACTGAAAAAAATACAAGGTATTCTATGAATGACAGCAGTGCTGAGATCCCCAGTGCTGAGATAGTGACCTCTTGTCAATGTGCAGAGGATAAGCTGCTTGCCGCCTGGCACGTCCGCCTGGCAGTACTGGGGTAGTTGGTTCAAATTCCAGCCACAGCACCACCTGCCTGGAGTTTGCATGTTCTCCCTGTGCCTGCGTGGGTTTCCTCCAGTTTCCTCCCACACTCCAAAGACATGCTGGTACATTGCTTGTCTCCTGTCTAAATTGGCCCTAGTATGTGTATGTATGAACAGTTAGGGACCTTAGATTGTACACCCCTTGAGGTTTAGGGACTGATACAAATGTACAATATACTGTATGTATGTAAAGTGCTGCGTAAATTGACAGCGATATATAAGTACCTGAAACAAATAATAAATTACTAGTATTAAAAAAAAGATACAGTATATACAGTATACCACCATTTGTAGACACTATAACTTTCACATAAACCAATTAATATACAATTATTGGGATTTTTTTATCAAAGACATGTAGCAGAATACACTCACCAGACTCAGTTGATGTCTAAATAAATAGAACATCAGGAAATGCTTTGTTAGAAAGTGAAACTCTTCTCCAAGAGAAGGTGCACCAAATGAATCAATCTCTCTCCACCACTCTCTTAGCCCATTGAGACCACAAAAGACCATCACCAATGAAAAAGGTCTGTAATTTTATTAAAAACTGATATCCAAAACCAATAACTTTATAAACATATATTAAAACATCCATCCAAAAAGTATCACTTACAAGTTTAGCCGCCAATCTGGCATTCCAATAAAACCTCTCCACAGCTATTTCACGTGAACGCGCATCATCAGGAGCGCATCATCAGGAGCGCATAATCGCAAAACAGCTGTAGAGAGGTTTTATTGATACGCCAGAGGTCCTGCCTCCACACTCACCTGAGACTGGTGGCTAAACACGTAAGTGATACCTTTTGTACAGATGTTTTAATATATGTTTATAAAGCTATTGGTTTTGGATATCCGTTTTTAATAAAATGACTACACTATAAGACCTTTTTCATTGGTGATGGACTTTTGTGGTCTCAACGGGCTAAGAGAATGGCGGAGAGAGATTGATTCGTTTGGTGCACCTTCTCTTGGAGAAGAGCTTCACTTTCTAACAAAGCATTTCCTGCTGTTCTATTTATTTAAACATCAGCTGAGTCTGGTGAGTGTGCACTTGTATTTAAGAGCGAGGTTCAGCTCAATTCAAGTCACCATACTGTATGTGGAAAACATTTGAAGAAGTGAAAATAAGGAAGAGAAGATTTTTCTTAAATATTTGAATTTTTTGGACTGTTTATATTCTCTTTCATTGATTATACACTTGTATACACGGGTGCTGTTATTTTTTATTTAATATTTCTTATTTGTGGTTTTTTGTAGTGCTGCAAATAATTGTATTTATGTATTGTTTTTGTGTATAAACACTCTTTGCTAGTAGCTAATTTTTATCACTGAGCACGGACATTTTTAATAGATTTGTATGTAGCAGAATACATTTTGGCCTAAATTTATGAATATATTTGATTTTTAAAAATGTTTTATTGGATATGTTTTATAGAAAAAAAGTCAAAAATATTGTTTTTGTTTTCAAAATTGTTGGTATTTTTTTGTTTAATGTGCAAAAAATTAAAAGCGCAGAGGTGATCAAATACCACTGAAAGAAAGCTCTGTTTGTGGGGAAAAAATTGACATAAATTTAATTTATGTACTGCATTGCATGACCACGCCAGGGGCGGACTGACCATTTGGAAACTCGGGCACTGCCCGAGGGCCCGGGGTCAGTAGGGGGCCCCATGAGATGCCCCTGGTACCTTTTTCATAGGCTTTTTTGAGTTTTGGCAAGGACACAGGGGCCCCATGATCCCCTGTTGCCCGGGGGCCCCATGAGTTGTCAATCCGCCCCTGGACCACGCAATTGTCAGTTAAAATAACACAGTGCCATATCGCAAAAAATGGCCTGGTCAGGAAGGAGGGTAAATCCTCTGGAGAGCAAGTGGTTAAGATTCTACACACTGAAAGAAATAACATGCCTGAAGATGTAGTATTACTGTGTTGCAGCAAAGTAAGGCAATTCTAGAAATATGATGGACAGTGACTTTTATATCTGTGATTTAGTATCTCTCCCTCTGTCCTTCCTTCCTATTTAGTGCTAGTTAGTTCAGTCCTAGCTAAATTTTCCGTTTTGTTCATGTTCCTTCAGTGAGTGTTATTTTTTCACAGAGATAGGACATGGTCGTCTTTCCCTTCAACTGGACAAGTATCCTCTGTACTGTAATTTTCTGAAGTAAATTTGTGTTAGATTCAACCACTATCTCTTATTGAAGAGTTAATCTGCCTGTGGATGGTGTCAAGTCAGCAGGTGAATATACTGCTTGGGAAGACTGGGTCTAAGCAGGTATTTCATTGCTTTAAGCAACATTTGAAACAGAACAGACTGCATTTATTAAACAAGGACACTTTTCTTCTGGGGCTAGGCTTCTGAATTCAGGAACATCTGGTCAGTCTAGTCTACATGCGCTACAGCGATGGATGCATGGAATTCCTAGGGTGGGTTTTCTGGTGGTGACAATAGTGACCATTCCTGCATACTGTTTCATGAAATAGCCACTTGTAGCCTCCATCAGAAGCCCATGGGGCAATAGAGGAACACAACTGGGAGACTGGGACAGCACACTTCACAGACTAAAAAGATTTACCCTAATATGCCCAAACCAGCTTTCAGACCCTGAAATTCAGCTTCCAATACACAGAAAGGCAAGATGATGATGAAGACCAGTTTCATTTCCTGCTAGACCCAAAACTTCATAGATCATTATTTTTTCCCTTCAAGCCGTGCATCCAAAAATAAGCAGCAGATTAGGATAAATAGCTATTTTCCTTTACACATTAATTACTAAATGTTTGCTTGGCATTCTTTAATTATTCGGATTATCTGTCCTGGAATTTAACTCTGATGTTGTTGAGGTTTGTTGGTAAAGTGTTCCCAAGGTTAAATCATTTTGTTAATTGTGCTGACATCCTTGAAATATATTAAATACATTGGCATATTGTGAATTATGAACCGCTGTCATCCACTACAAAGATTAATTACATGTTCACAGATTTAATCTGTTTCCTAGTTTCTGTATTCAGAGTATTGTCACCTGACACATTTCTCACAACACTCCAATAACTGGTGACTCTAAGATGCTCTGTGCCAGGGGTACTGAATTACAATTGACGGAGGTCCGGTTAGTAACATTTTCTTTCTGCAAAGGTCCGAATCTCATTTTTGTCCTATGACTCAAGTCCTTCACATCAAAGCCCCCTTTATACCAGTGTTCTCAGTCCCTTCTTTCACATCACAGACCCCCCCCTCCAAATCACAACTGCCCTTACATCACAACACCCTTTCACATCACAGCCCCCCACATTACAGCCCCGCTTACATCACAGCCCCCCTTGCAATCACAGACCTCTCCTCACATCACAGCCCCCTCCTCACATCACAGACCCTTTCAATCACAGCCCCCTCGTCACATCACAGGCCCTTCATATCACATCCTCCTCTCACATTACAGTCCTCCCCTCATATCACCCCCCCCCATATCACAACTGCCCTTTCTCACATCACAACCCCTCATATTACAGCTCCCCCCTTTCACATCACAGCCTTTCATATCACAGCTTCCCCCTCTCACATCACAGCCCCCCTATATCACAGCTCCCCCCTATCACATCCCAGTCCCCCCATATCACAGTTTCCCCTTCTTACATCACAGCCCACCTATATCACAGCTCTCCCCTCTCACATCAGAGCCCCCCATATTACAGCTTTCCCCTCTCACATCACAGTCCCTCATATCACAGATCACCCCTCTCACATCACAGCTCCCCCCTCTCACATCGGAGCCCCCCATATTGCAGATCCCCCTTCTCACATTACAGCCCCCATATCACAGATCCCCCTTCTCACACCACAGCCCCCCATATCACAGATCACCCCTCTCACATCACAGCTCCCCCCTCTCACATCAGAGCCCCCCATATTGCAGATCCCCCTTCTCACATTACAGCCCCCATATCACAGATCCCCCTTCTCACACCACAGCCCCCCCATATCACAGATCCCACTCTCACATCACAGCCTCCCATATTATAGATCACTTTTCTCACATCACAGCCCCTCATGTCACAGATCCCACTCTCAAATCACAGCTTCCAATATCACAGCCCCCCATCACATCTCCTCCTTCTCACTTCACAGCTCCCCCCCATAATGTTCCCCCTTCACAGTAATGCCGTAACACAGCATTGCAGATGGCGGGAGGAATGGCAGGATGGACCCCTTTTTCTGTATGTACACGTCTGCCTGCCGGCTTTTGAATTCATAGCAGGGAAGAGGGTGGGAGGCACAGAAGGTCTGCACGGAGGGCAGGAGCTGCCCATCTCTTCCTGTCAAAGAGTAAGGGACCCGCATGTTAATATGAAAGGCTAGGCAGCTCCCACTCCCCTTGTAGACCTGCAGTATCTCCCCTGCTGGGAGTATAGTGGCGTCGGCAGCCAGACGAGTACATACAGAACAGGAGTCAACCCTGCCATTCTTCCCACCCACTACAATGTTGTGACCTTTAACAGCTGCAGTGGCGGCAGGAGTGGCATCTACTGCAAAATGGCGCGGCCGCGGACCGAACAGGACTGTCACTCATTCTGTGACCGCCATTTAGTAATGCCTGCTCAATGCAATTACCATTCTTTTCATAAACATGTTAAAGTGAACCTGTCCATTGCCTGGGTTTGCAAAAGTAACAGGTTTGATGGAAAGCAAGCTTTAAAATCAGTGCATCACTCTGTCCTCTGTCTGTGAGCTAATGGGTCGGTGGCTTCTCTCAAGCCTTTTAGCTGAGCCTCTCCTTCCCAGCTGCACAGGTGGTCCTTGTTCTGGGGGCCGATGAGATCCTGATCTTTTCTCCTTTCAGCCCCTCTGCCTGTAGGTGGGCCCCTTCCCATATGGTCCCCCTCCCAGGCTACTGCTTTCCAGCCTACATCTCTCCATCTTCCACCCAAACTCTCCCTGGTACTGAGCAGGCTCTGTCACTCTTAAGGGCTGTCCTGACCCCATGCCAAGCCTCCTGTTAGGGATTGGTCAGGATCCCACAAGAGTGCAGACCAGATACTCCTCAACCCCTCCCACTGCTTCTAGAATTTTCTCCAAAACTCTAAAGCAAGGGGAAGTCCAAGAGAGATGGTCTGCAGAGCCTCTCAGCTCTGACCCCAATTTAACCTCCCTCTGCCTATCATCACAGGCTGCTACTTGTAGATTTTCAGCCAAGAATATTCATAAGAAAAGTCGTACAAAAAATTATTTGCACATTCGATGAATGGACGAATGTCGTTCAAAAATTGTCTTTTGCTTTTAACATTCGATTTTAAAATGAATAAAATTTCTGAATGATAACCACATACACTGGCCGAAATTTTGTTTGATCGAAAAGTTTTCCTTCCTGCCCCTTTGAATTTTCCCCTCACTGCTGTCGAAAACAAACATCGATTTGACCCCCACTAACGATTAGAAAATCAAATGAATATGCTTGAAACGAAAGTTCTCGAACGCAAATCTATATGTGTATGGCCAAGAAAGGACAACTGAGAAGGAAAGACAGACACAGGGATTTGCTTCCAAAAGAGGAACAGCCCCTCCGAATCAGGGATAGTTGGAAGCTATGTGAGTATGAAAACAGTATATCCTTCTATCATTTCTTACCACCCAAATTAGCTGTTGCCAGGGCTGCTGTTAGAAACCATGGGGCCCCTTAAGTCAACCTGACAGGCCCCCCCCCCCATATCACAGGGCCTAATACAGCCAACCTTACAGGGCCCCCCATCCCCACCAAAAAAAACACAGTTTACTATGCGTCAGTTATGAATGAACACATTGAGTGATCGGTACCGATCACTTATTGTGTTCATCCAGGAAAGGAAGGGGCTGGTAAATTTCTGGAACTGAATCCCTGTATGTCTCTCTTTGCAGCAGCTGAAAGCCAGAAGAGAGGGGGAGGAGAAGAAGCCGGCTTTCAGCTGCTGCAGAGAGAGCCATACAGGGGATTCGTTCCAGTAATTGCCCCCCCACTGCTGTTCCAATCACTCTCCCTGCCCATGTCTAATTCACCCAGCTGCCTGGGCCCCCCTGCTGGCCTGGGTCCCATACAGGAAGACTGGTGGTACCCCTTTATCCTGTTGCAGCCTCCAAAAATGTTTGGACCAGGGGCTATACATTAGCTACAATTTAAACTCCTAGTGGAGAATATCATCAAGCAAAACTCTTAGTTCTTGTCTAGTCAAAGGGCAGATTCCATTTACGGTAAATGTAGATCACATTATATACATTATGTTGGCTTCATTGTGTTCTTCTTTACAATGAAGAAAATAGATTCCCAAACACACCCATTATGGGCACCTTGCTGTCTCTCACATACATAATGCCTAATGTATACAGATAGGGGAGTAAAAGCACATTAGACCATAGAGGGAACAGGCACCCCCACCCCACAGATAAGGAGCTGTGTGAAATCTAACTGCAGCAGACTACAGATATCTCAGCTGACCTCTCTAGAAGGGGAAGAGAGCAGATCTTTCTCTGCTGCATTTTCACTTTCACTTGAAGTGTTACTAAACCCAGGACCCTGCATTCACTATATCTGGTCTCTCACAGTACACACAACATGGAAATTAAATTCTTTTAGTTTTGGCTACGTGGGCAGCACAGTGGCTAAATGGTTAGCACTTCCAACTGGCAGTACTAGGGTCACTGGTTCAAATCCCAACCATGGCACCACCTGCCTGGAGTTTGCATGTTCTCCCTGTGCCTGTATGGGTTTCCTCCAGGTACTCCAGTTTCCTTCCACACTACAAAGACATGCTGGTAGGTTATTGTCTCCTGTCTAAATTGGCCCTAGTATGTGTATGTATGAATGTGAGTTAGGGACCTTAGATTGTACACCCTTTGAGGGTTAGGGTTTTTTGTGAATGTACAATATATATATGTAAAGTGCTGTGTAAATTAACAGCGCTATAGAAGTACCTGAAATAAATAAATATAAACTGCTAAATACCTTTTCTCATCAGCAGTTAGAGCAGTCTTGTGACTTCTATCAGTGTTTAGCAGAGCACTGGTTAAAGCTTGTAGGAGGAGTTTTCATTTGCTCTAGGAGGATGCAGAGCCCCTGACCTCTGCCTGGACAGTGCTTATTGGCTCTGTGCTGATCACATGCACTCTCCCAAGACAAAAACAAATCTCTCTAGCAATGCACTAAACTGTGCAGTGTCTTCACACAATATGCCTTATCAGGAGATAAGAGGGAGACACTGGAAGAATGGAGGGATCAGAAAAGTCAGGATCAAACAGAATTCTTACACAATGCGGAGGATTAACCCCTTAGGTTCCACAGTGAGTATAACAAGCATGCTTTACTGCATATATAGACCAGCGGACTGACAACTCATGGGGCCCCCGGGCAATAGGGGATCATGGGGCCCTTGTGTCCTTGCCCAAACTCAAAAAAGCCTATGAAAAAGGTAGCAGGGGCATCTCATGGGGCCCCCTACTGACCCCGGGCCCTCGGGCAGTGTCCGAGTTTCCAAACGGTCAGTTCGCCCCTGATACAGACTGATTTTTACTGTTGTGGATTTTGTAACACTTTAAAGGTCACCATCCCCACCCTGTGACTGGGCAGTAAAAGAAAAAGCAGCACACTAATGAACTTGTCTAATGAACAATTGATTGACATCTCTCTCTCCCAGTCTAAGCTCTGCTGTACCATGGACTGTAAATGACTGATATCAAGTCAAATTCATATAATTACACTTCTGGCTATTCAATGATGTATCCATGATGACAGTGCTGCATTCATTTGGGCCTTTTATATTTGCCTGGAGCTTTAGGGTAAGTTGAGTGGACTTTTTGACGTTAGTGAAGTTGCAGTGTTTGCTGGATTACATTATCATTTCATGATTTAGTTCAGTTCTTGGCTGGAGCTTCTTTTTAAAGTTTTCTTTCTTTCTTAACAGCTGTTTAGATGTACTCAAAGCTTGAGCAAAACTCTGCTCCAGGCTCCCACTATTGAAAATAATTGCTGTTTCCTAATTCAGGCATTTTTTTTTAATGTCACAGAACAAAAATGTGTGAGGTTTTCCATTTACAAACAGTTTTTGGTTGGACATTTGTAGTTAATATATGTTGAAAATGAGTGGAGAATCGAATACCTGTAAGCAACTGTCAAATGAGGTCAGGAGCTGGGGGTGTATCGGGATGTGAGCTACCAGTCTGATGGCCACGATCGGCAGGTAGATTGCGCTCAACGAGTTGCTGACAACCACTTTATAGCGACCTTTTATAAATAAACTTCATACTCTGTGAGGGTGTCAGATATTGACAGTGGATTGAAAGTAGATAAACGTGGAATTACACTTTTTAGTAATTGTTACAACTCAATATATCAATATTTTTGCCATAGCTCAATATCAATTACATATTTCAGGCCATTGTTTCTAATTATCCTAACAACTGATTTGCAACATTTATAACATAGCTATGTATATATACAGGCGTACCTTGGTTTAAGAATTTAATGCTTTTTGCGGCACATTGCGAAAAATTTGTAAACCGAAATGCAGTTTCCCATTGAAAAGCAATTAATCTGTTCCGGAGGTCAGAAATTTTTTTAAAAAAAAGTATTTTATATGTTCAAAACTCTTTATAAAGTACACTTTAAAGGCATAAATACTGTACAGGGACGTGATTAAAAATGAATTCGTAAATGCATTGAAAACCAATTAATCCATTCCGGAGGTCAGAAAAAAGTAAACAAAAAGTCTTTTATCTGTTCAAAACTCTTTATAAAGTGAACTTAAAAAGCATAAATACTGTACAGGGACATGATTAAAAATGAATTTGTAAATGCATTGAAAACCAATTAATCGGTCCGGAGGTCAGAAAATCAGAAAAAAGTCAAAAAAAAGTCTTATCTGTTTCAATCGATCTTCATTCATAAACCGAAAATTACATTAACCGAGGTGTTTGTAAACCAAGGTACACCTGTATTTGCTACTTTTTCTACATTTCTTTCTGCTCTGCTTATATGTAAGAATGAAAACACATCGGCGCTTAAATATATAAAACCCTTAGGCTGCTTGCCTATACGAGTGTTAAAAAAAATAAATAGAATCAGTTAAGGTCACACTTTAAAGTGGATACATTTCATATATAATATATATACAAGGCAAAAAACAAATAAATCTAAATCTTTTATATAGGAGCCAAACCAAAGCTACAATTCTGAAGCAGAATCTCCTAACTGTTCTGGCTCTTGTAATGTCCACTAGGTGGGGCACCAGTACACATCGTTCTGTGGTGAAGCTAGTTATCACTGTACACAATGCAACAAGCTTTGGGCTGAACATACAATATATTACAGGTTTCTGTTGCATCAGTCAGCTATTTTTTAAGTTTTAAACCTAAACACAAAAATGTATTAAATTGGAGCTTATAAATTCTTTGATGTGGCTGCATTGGTTTTCTTTGTAGAGTTTTTTTCCCTTTATTTTCACCTGTTGCCAGGAAGTCTGTTATTTTTCAGCTTCTTTTAACAGACCAAGCTGTCTAGCAAAAATGGCAGTTAGAGGACTGAGACACTGACAGGGGTGCTTACAATTTATTTATTGATGCAAAAAAAAAATCCCAAAAAGAATTTTAAAAAATCTGTTGTTGTAACTGCTTAACCTCCCTGGCGGTATGATTATTTCAGATTTTTGGTGCTGAAAGCAGTACCATTATTTTGCATGGAAATATGTAGTTTTTTATTGTAGGCTGTAATATTTAGGAATAACTCACTGAAATCTGTCCGAACAAGAGTCTATTAAACATCCCGGGTATGATAAAATTTGAAACACAAAATCATAAATTATAATTTATTCAATAATCATAAAAAACAATAATATAATAATAATACATTTAATTCAATAATATAATCAAACCAAAAACACTGAAATTTGAAATATAGCGGCAAGTTCGCAAAATAGTTTTCAGTGTCTGATGACGAATTTCTCCACAAATCATCATCACTCAATTCTGCAAGTGGTTCTGATTTACTATCGCTGTTCTCTAGCTGATGTAAACCCGCTTTTGACCTAAAGGGACGCTTTTTGGATGCCATGGACGTTTCTTAGTTTCCAGGCAGAAAGAACAGTAAAAATGCAGACAGGGCACAGGAGAAAGCACTCGGGACAAAATGTATGTGAAATGGGTTGAAACAGCAATGTTTTACTATGTAAAATTTGTTTTGAAAAAAATGACATTTTTTTTAAATTTTCAAATTTCCCGCCGCCGCCGCCGCCGCCGCCCGTACGTCCCAACATCAGAGGGACTGGAACACAGAAGCCGGATGCCGGCATCAGCCGGAGGAGATGGCTGGGGACGCTGCAGGGGACACATCGCGGGAGCGAAGGACAAGTTAAGCTCTGCAGGGAATCCCTATGCAGTGCCGCATGGTAAGCCCGAGTGTAGCTCGGGGTTACCGCTTTTGGTACTGACATTTTACCCCGAGCTACACTCGGGAATACCGCTAGGGAGGTTAAAATGTGTTAGCAGGAGTTTGGCTTCAATTTGTTAGTCAGGTCTATCTAAATCTGCTAGTGCATCTAACACTACCCTCTCCTCAGACTGCCAATGCTGAGACATCCTAAGCATCCGTTCACACCACCTGCAGTGCAGTGATTTTTTTTCTGCACCAAAAAAGCGTGGAAAGTAGGTTATATGGGTTCCAATGGCATAGTTCACACCAGCTCAGTGAGTTACAATACTTCTCAGTTCCAGTAAACAAAAGTACAATATGCTGCTACTTCTCCTGCACAGAACTGTCCTAGAAGCAGTATAAAAAGTATAAAAAATGCATCAAAAAAGCAAAAAAAAACCCCAAAACATTGGACCCCAGTACAGTGAACAAAACAGGAAAAGGATACCAAGGACAAGGATTGTCTTGGTGAAAATAAAGATTTTGCAATTGAAATGACCCAAAAAAAGGAGGAACACATCCAGTAATGGCTCCAAATTGCATTGGAATGCATCAAAAAAGAGTTTAAAAAGTGCCTGCAGAAACTAATCTGGAACGGATCAGGAACTGGCCCCAAGACAGGTAGTGTGTTACTGACTGGGTCATTGGTGAAAGTAAATTTTTTTAAAAATCCTAAAAAAGAAAACTAATGTAGCCATTACATTTAAGGATTGGTAAACTACATTATATTACATTTTTGTTTTTCAGTTTAAAACCGCTTTAAGCAAATTTAATGTAGCATCTTCTCTGCTTGTATTCCACCTTTCTGGTTGTTAATCGTGTTTTTTACTTTGTTATAAGCTTTATTTATCAAGTTGTAGGAACGCCCAGTGGGTGGGGTGAAATGCATCAGTGTGAGCCATTGGTGACGTCACATCTGGTCGGTAGAACGCACGCCGGTGTGCTGCATCCAGTCTGGCTTTTGTATGCCTTTTAATCTGTCAGTACATGTCAGTGGACATGATTTTACTTTTAACTTAAACAAACGGTATTTCACTGTGTTGGTCCCCTTTTTCTATTTCTATTCATACTCATGAATGGAAAGCTGACAACTGAGAATCAATAAGGATTGGACCCACAGGAGGACTACAAATCCCAGATGAGACCATTTAACACACAAGTGCGATAGACTCTTGTTCTCATAAGAGTCCACAAGAGTTGGTGAGTAAGTTTGACCTCCGGAAGGGAGCACCAAGCATTTGTTGCACTTTATGAAGAATAACTGCACATTAACCCCCAGTTCACACCTATGCGGCTGTGCGGACCACGTTTTGCGCAGGCACAGGAACTCATTCATTTGTATGGACTCCTGTGCCCGTGACATGCAGGGAAAGAAGTCCCTGCACTACTTTGGAAAACGCAACACGCACAGGTATCTCAGTTCCCAGTACGGTTGGGTTTCCCAGTGCGGGCAGCGTGCCATTAGAACTAATGGCACCCGCCCGTGGGTCCGCATTTCTCTGTGCGAGTGGTGCGGCTGCACGGATTTTCATGCGGATCTACAGCGGCACCACCCGCACAGATGTGAACCTAGGGTAAGAGACTATATTAGTTTAAATCAATTAATTATTTGATCACACAGTTAAGATGATGGTGTAATTTGTAGAATATTGTTAGAAAGAGCATTGCATGAATTTATTGATATGGATATTTTGAGGTATTTGCACTTTTAATTGGGCAGCGCTTCATTATTATTATTATTATACAGGATTTATAGTGACAACAGTTTGCTCAGCGCTTTACAATATAAAGGGAGACAATACAGCAACAATACAGTTCAATACAAGAGGGATAGAAGGGCCCTGATCCTTGGAGCTTACAATCTAGGAGATATAACATTTAAGTTGTAGGAACTTCTTGATGCTTATAATTTCACATTTATTTTCCCATTGCAGACATTGCAGCCTGCCATATGAAAGAGTGACGGCTTTTTAACGGGGACCTCTAAGTCTATGTCAACCCAAAATGTATTTTCCAGTATGTTTGCCATTATATCTCATGGTATACAGTTTTCTAACACAAATGATTTTTTGGTGAATCATATGCAACATTTCTTACATGGAGATCCTCCCAGTAACAGGCTGACAATGCTAATCACTGAATAAACATTTAGCAGCAACATTTGCAGCCTGACTGCTAGGCTGCCTATCAGGTCTATCATATAGGCCAGCCTTTCTCAACCACGTTTCTTCAGGGGTGCCTTGGAAAAATGTCTAAAAATTGCCCAAAACTTGTATACAAGCCAGCGGGTGGAACAAGCCTGCCTTTTATATACACAAAGCCACAGGTTTTCATTGTGCACCATTACGACCTTCTAGCTGCTGGTGTCCTGACAACCAATGACATCATCAATTGATAAGGAGGGAGTCAGCTGTTTGCACAGCATCCTTGTTTGACCCTCCCCTGCTCCTCTCCATCAGTGCTGGGGTCACATTAGATCAGTGATGGAGAAAACCTGAGGGAGAGGAGAAACATTGGAATACTAGTCAGTATCAGTGTGCAAAAGTGTATTTGCTTTGGAAGAATAAATCACTTCTAATGTTGGGTGTCCTAAATGTATGGATGTTGCTGCGTTATATAAAACTTTTCACATTTAGAATGGGGTGCTCTTTTAAAATTTTGCACAGTCTTGAGGCACCTCATTTTAGAATGGGGTGCCTCAAGACTGTTCATAATTTTAAATGGTGCCTCGGGACTGTCCATAATTTTTAAGGGTGCCTGGACTGAAAAAAGGTTGAGAAACACTGATATAGGCAACCCAAGAGGAAACTTGTATGGCAAGCTGAGAACTGTACAGCTGCTTCCTCCTCTCCTACTCCAGCCCTGCTGTACATGGAATGCAATAGACTCACCCTAGGGCACATTCAAGTACTTACTCTTGCATTAAAAAAAAAAATGTACTAAAGCTGAACTCTGGGCAGAAATGTTACTGTATCTGTATAAAGGTGCTTTCTTACCTTTAACAAATGTGTTCTTTCCATGGATAGGTGTCCAGGCCTCTGTCCTCGTACAGCCTAGGGTTTCTTTAAAAGATATTTACTTTAAAAAATAAAAAAATCAGCACAAGGGATATTACTTTAAGTGTGCTATGTCCCTTATGTGTCATCATTTAGCAGAAATCCTTCTCCTCCCATGCCCCCCACCCCCACTGCCCTAATGTTTTGGGACAGAGGGAGTTAATAGAACCAAGGAAGCTCTGATGGGTACTTACCAAGAAAGCCCGACTATGCCCATCTTTTCTGCCCAGCCAATTCATAGATGCCATACTACAGCTTCTGTGAATGAAATGTGATCTATGAATGGAGGGGATGGACCTATTAATCATTCCTTCATCCTCCATTCATATATCACATTTAATTCATAAAAGCTGTAGTACGGCTGTTGTGAAAGGCAGAGTTGGACAGATAAGGCAAGCATAGCCAAGAACTCGTGATAAGTTCCTGTGACAGACCCTTAGTTCTATTAACTCCTGCCACCAGGGGCGGACTGACCATTTGGAAACTCGGGCAATGCCCGAGGGCCCGGGGGTCAGTAGGAGGCCCCATGAGATGCCCCTGGTACCTTTTTCATAGGCTTTTTTGAGTTTGGGCAAGGACACAGGGGCCCCATGATCCCCTATTGCCCGGGGGCCCCATGATTTGTCAGTCCGCCTCTGCCAGCCACACAGGAAGATTAGAGTGGTGGGGGATGGGCATCACAGGAGAAAGATTTCTGCAAAACAAGGACCCAGCAGCACAAGGAACACATCACATTGAAGGTAAGGAATATTTTTTGTGTTGATTTTTATTTAAATTTTTTTAACTTGATTTTTATTTAACTTTTATTGTACAGCGCTGAGCCTATTGTACAGCGCTGAGCAAATCCTTTGGCGCTATATAAATACTGTATAATAATAATAATAATTTAACTAAACTTAGGCTTTAACTTTCTTTTTTATAAGTGCAGCACTATCCTCTCTGTTCATCCACCCAACTCCTTTGTTGCTCAGACTCTGCAACATTTAAGGGTTGTCCTTGGTCACCATGCCGGGCCTCTTGCCTGGGGATTGACCAAGTTCCCTTAAACATGAAAATATGGGTCTCCACCCCCTCCTCTGCCGCTCTTCCAGAAAGTTCTCTGAGCTTCTGGAAGGGTGTAAGGGCTCCGGAATACCTGACCTGTACAGCTTCCCAGCCTGCCTCACTCCCAGGCTGACTCATCCCAGGCTGCTACCCAGCCTCTGACTAACAAAAAACAACAAAGCCTGTCTAGCTAAACCTAAAGGTTTGATGCCGATATGCCCTTTGTTACCCCAACTACTCATGTTAAAACTTTCCCACTACAGTTCTCTTGCTGTGACATTATTACCTCCCCACTTGCTAAAGTCTCATACTCCCAGTCTGAATCACCCACTGTAACTTCATAGTTTGAAAAGGATGCAGGCGTGTAATGAGGACAATGAATATGACACAAATGAACAGGGAAATGCCACAATGCCAGCAAAAATGGGGTTAAAACAGGCAGCGAGACTGTCTGAGACACAAGGTATACTGGACCTTCTACTCCCAAAATTTTCTCTCCCACCTAAGGGACAAATAGTGGCCCTTCCAACCAGAGGCGGACTGATCATTTGGAAACTCGGGCACAGCCTGAGGGCCCGGGGTCAGTAGGGGGCCCCATGAGATGCCCCTGGTACCTTTTTCATAGGCTTTTTTGAGTTTGGGCAAGGACACAGGGGCCCCATGATACCCTATTGCCTGGGGGCCCCATGAGTTGTCAGTCCGCCCCTGCTTCCAACCACCCACACAGTTTGAGGCACTGTGTTTGGAAACAGGACCACCCTGGCATGGTCTTAAGGTAGTTAAGGAACTCCACCTCATGCAGGAAATGATGGCTGCAGATAATTCTAGAGAGGAACAAGTTAAAAAAAAACCTGGCTGTATCAATCCATGCTCATGTATTCCACATAGTATGGATGCTTAATGCATGAAACCTAACAGGGAACTATCCATAGTTAGACCTTGTACTGGCCAGGTTTAACACTCCCTAGGGTTTTCATCATGTGCAGCTCTCCTCCCCTCTTTTTCCTGTAGACTATGTGTGCTCCTCTCCTGCAGCTGTGGCACTCCCCTCATCTGCACCCCCACCTTGGACAGAACGTCTACAGATCCTGTGCCTCTCTATGCAGCCACAGCACCCCCTCATCTCTGACTCCCCTGGTCTCAACATTCAGCAGTCTCCAGCAGCTGACTCTGGCACTCCTATGGTCCTCCTCCAGACCCTGCATTTTCTGCTTCCAGGCTCCGCCCACCAGCTTCTTCCAGTCTTCAGCACAAGGTAAGGGGGAGTGCACTATGATGTAAGGGATGGTGGGGGAAATCACTACTGATGGTGGTGGGCTCTTGACATCTGATATAAGGATGGGGGGTGCTCTGAAGATGTAGTCTGTCAAATACAACTGACCCTTTGAGAGCAACCATATTTCTGTTGTGGCTTGCAATGAAACTGACGCACTGTTTGGCACCCCTGCTCTAGACCATTCTCCCCCCCCACACACTTTTTTTATCTCATCATGCTGGCTGGAACATAAAAAAAAAGATCTGTGTGTACCCAGTTTAAGTTTATGAACATTTAGCTAATCATTTTCAAGTATCTAAGAACATTAAAAATAATACAGGTCCTCTTCTTTAAGTCCCCCACTACATTTTAAGGATCCGAATTACACTGGTAAATCATAAGAATTTGTATTAATACATATTTAAACCCAGAAACAGGTGTCAACTGACTCAGTCTATCCAGTGGGCCAAATTCCAAGGAAAATATAAAATGTCTTCATATCATAGGGTGTTCTTTTACACTAAATTGTTTGTCACTAGGGAAACAATAAACTCCTTTAACTGGTGTAATTGTGGGAAAATGATTGTATTTGAGTTACTGATGATTTAAAAATTATTCTGTCTGAAGAAAAGGATATGCGTTTAATATACCTTTCTGTCTGTTACTCTCACACAAGACAGCCCAAGGGATTCTTCTGAATTAGGTTAGTGTAGATCAATATTCGCTAATCTCTTCCAGATTCTGTAAATAGATGCAAAGCATTAAAGTGGAACTACAGCCAAAAAATGATTTTGCTTAGTCATCAATCGTCATTAAAGGCATTTTTTTCAGTTTGGATAGAATAAGGAAAGGTTATAACCCCTGTCAGTTTTTTTGCCATCTGTGTCCTATTGGGGAGATTTATCCATTTAGGGAGAAACTTCTCCTTACTTCCTGTCTTGGTGACCAATGGAGATACAGATCCCAACCTGACTGAAGTCACCAACCTGGAAAAAAGCATGCAAGCAAGGATTTTAGACTTTTCAGTAACTAATGTAATTATTGTTCCGAGAAAAAAAAATTCTTGTAAGCAAACGTTGGCTGTAATTGCTTTTGAACCAGGCCTTCTGTTCAATTAAAGTCTGCATATGTAGCTGGGACAAGCAGACACATAATTTTTTTTCATGTTAAGTACATGCATTCTAATTAAAATCAAATTTTAACTTGTAATATAAAATTTGTTTTACGAATCAACTTTTAGCCCAGGTTCATACTGTAGCGGGTCTGAGAATGCATGTACTGTAAATCAGATTTGTTCCATGACCCTCAGGCAAAAACTTGTTGCTCTTTTGTAAACACATGGAGGTGGGCTTAATTCCTAATGGCACCCCCACACATTGGAAAATATGGTGCATGAATGCAGGACCCGCTACTGCGTGAACCTATACTAAGAGCTTGTTCATGTTATCAGCTGTGACCTGCAGTTTTCCATAGAGGACAATTGTAGGGCACTCCTAGGGCACATGAAACTAAGTGTTTTTGAAGTGCATGGTGTGATGTGTAGTGCAGTAAATTTGATTGAAATGCAGCATGTCTGCATTTTTTTTGCAGCATAACATATGTAATGTCATGTACCACTCTGCTGTGCAGTGGCACAAATAAAATCATTACATGGCACTTTAAATGAAAAAAAAATGGTAAGCAGTGCAAAAAATCACATACAGTAAAAAAACGTATTTTGCTGTGTGGGTTATTATGAACCTAGACTTAGGCATTACTGAAGGTCATTTCTTTTTTATTAAAATAAAACGAATATCATACTTTCCTACTCTGTGTTCCTCTTCAGGGGTCCCTCACTGGCACTATCTGCTCCTCCTCTTCTGTATCTGCCCCCCATAGCAAACTGCTTGCTATGAGGGCAGACATTACGAGCTTGCTCCCAATCTGTACTGTGTGTGTCTATAGACACACATAACATGGCTCGACCCAGCCCCTCCCACACCTTCCTTACTGGATTTGATTAACAGAAGTGGGAGCCCTTGGCTCCTGCTGCTGCCCCTGAGTCCTGTGAGGAGAAAGAGACAGCAGTGCTGCTGCTCTTGGACAATTGGACAGGTAAGTATTTAGGATGGGGGGGGGTTAGCTAATCATGGAAGGTTTTTTTATCTTAATGCAGAGAATGTTATTAGCTGCAGAGAGGTGTAGCTAAGTTGTATATATGTAAATCTGGATACTTAATTTAATTTTTCTATTGCTTAGTTTATTTATACATATTTTATTCTCCTTCTCAGTTTTGGACCCTTTTTCCCCATACCCTTTTCATGTAAAGGGTGCCCTGTTCCTGGACTCAGGAGCCATCTTTGTTTTTGCCCCTCAGCCAATGAGGACATGGCTGTTTTTCAGCAGGGGAATATAGCACCCTCCCAGTTATCTACAGGGAGCTAGAGTGCTGATAGTTATGAAATAGGGCTGAGTAGCAGCCTGGGTGCAATAGTCAGGAGGTCAAATTGTGGTCAGGGCTGAGAGGCTCTGTAGGCCAGCCCCTCTGGAATTCCCCCCTGCTCTAGAGCTTTGAAGAAGTGGAAGGATCTGAGGAGTGGCTGGCTTGTACTCTTGAGGGATCGTGGCCAATCCCCAACAGGAGGCTTGGCAATGGACCAGGACAACCCTTTTAGCCTGCTCAGCAGAATAGAGTTCGGGCGGAAGACAGAAAGGAAGATGGCAGGAGCCTGGAAGGGGGCCCAGATGGAGAGAGGGGCTTACCTGCAGGCAGTGGAGCTGAAAAGGAAGAAAGCCCAGAGCTTCACTGGCCCCCAGAGCAAGGGCCACCTGTACGACAGGGAAGGAGCCACCCAGCTAGAAGGCCTGGTAGCAGCCACCGACCCATCAGCGGTGCAGGAGAGGGTCTGAGTGAGTACTCCTGCACCCCATGGGTGGATAGGAGAGGGAGCATTCTGGTGGGAAGCCAGATTCACCACCTATCTGGGACTGTCCATTTCTTAAAGCAACAGGCACCAAATCCCCTGCTCAGGGATACCTCTAGATTTCTGGGTGAAGTAAGAGTAGTTCATCTAGGGTCTGGAGTGGTACACTAGGAGACGCTGACTAGCTCTCCAACAGAGACTGTGCTACATGTGGAGGCTTGTAAATAGTTCGCTCTCTGACTCTGGATCCAAGCCTGTGTAAAGATGCATGTTACCTGGCTGTGCAGGACTATAGAGGGACCTGAAATCTCTTGCAACTCTAAAAGGGGGTAGTGCTACACCTGTTTGATGCTTTATTATAAGTTGAACTTGGATAGGGTGCAGGGAAACTGGGACACTCCAGCAACACAATATAGAAACACAAGGACACCTCTCACTTTCTTAAAGCTTCTTAGCACAGTCCTTGTAGCAGCAAGTAAGGGCTTGAGCTACACTAGGACACCATTGAAAATGTTCAAACGTGAACAAGAACTGGCACCGATGCAAAGCAATAGTAGCATCTCACAATTACTAGGATCTTACACACAGGTCTGTACTGAAAAATCCCTGGATACTTAGATACCTACTTCCAATATCATCCAGACGTGAACTTTCTGGACCAGTTTCCCAAGAAATCCCTCAATCAGCTCCGGGTAGGACCAGTAGAATAGGCCCGCCAGCTCCAACACAGCTGTGATGTCAATGAGCACTAGAATAGGTCCCCCATCTTTAACATAGCTGGGACCTCAGTGAGCAAGTGTAGAAATACAGCTGGACTGACCAGAAAGGCAGCAGCCCTTCAGGCTGGGAACTTCTCCTCCTGGACAAGAACCCCCTTGCTTCAGGCCTGAGACTATGCACTCTCCCAGCAAACTACTGAGCACCCTCACTCAAGGATTGGCTGATACCAAATAAATATTCAGGCTGTGAATTTTATTCTCCCAGCCCACTACATTCCAGAAAAGCAAGCAAAGGGAAGCTCATATCCTAGCGCAATAAAACCGCTTGATCCAATATAAGAAAACATATAAATGCACCCACATGCTCTACAAATTAGATGTCAGCATTACACATAACCTTTTGAGCTCCAGTATAAGAAACCTTTTCCCCAGGATGTTGGTAAAGCACCAGTGTCTACTAGCTGCTCACCTGTCTGTAAACACACTCTGCCAATATGCACACAGAGGGGGCAGAAAAGTGGGGAGATAGCTGCACTCACACCGTGAAGCCAACAAGTGCAAGGGATCTGTAGCAGACTGCCATTGGTAAATGCAGCTGTGTGCACTCAGAAAAGTGGTGTGGGCTGTTATGGATATGACACGTTTCGAGCGTGTGGCCTTCTTTCTCGGCTTCACAGTGTGACTGCAGCTAGCTCCTTGACTCTCCCCATCTCTCCCCATACACGAGCAACACGTGAGGATCCACCCTCCAACACAACCAACACATGAGGATCCACCGTCCAACACAACCAACATGTGAGGATCCACCCTCCAACCAACCAACATGTGAGGATCCACCCTCCAACACAACCAACATGTGAGGATCCACCCTCCAACACAACCAACATGTGAGGATCCACCCTCCAACCAACTTGGAGGGTGGATTCTCACATGTTGGTTGTGCTGGAGGGTGGATCCTCACATGTTGCTCGTGTATGGTACAATGGCCACCTGACATCAAGAAGAATCCCAGGTGACATCAAACTGTAAAGCAGCCCCAGTATCCAGAGGAGAGACATCCTTACCAGGCTGTACATCCCTTCCACCTTAAAGGGGACCTCTGGCAGATTTCATCAAACATGATACACTGCGTATTTTAAATGCGCATCTGGTGAGTGCGCATTTTTACCACCTTCCTGCACTTCACCAAATTATTGATCCCATGAGTTATACCTCTATTGGAATACAGAGATCCTTGTTATAAGCACAGGATTTATTCCACACTTAAGGACAATTTGCACCCATATTGGACATTTTTTATTTTATATTTATTTTCATTTCTATATTTATTTATTGTTTATTGATATTTATCCTTTTATTAATGTATTTATTTGATCACACATAGTTTAATTTATGCATACTATCGTACTCATAATTTTATCCTATATAATTTTTGGATTCACATGCACTTGGTACTTTATGTAATTTTATCATTTGCATTATATTGGTTGAGTTTATAGTGCTGCACTCCTCTATTACACATGCTATTTTGAAGGTCACAGGTTCCTTTTTAGTGCATTTTGCTTCCGTACAATTTTCAAGCGCTCGCTGATTTTTCATATATATGCAAAAAAATAAACTGTTTAGGCTGGAGTCAAGCTTTAGGATCCAACTGGGATTAATGTTACTCTCTCCACCTAAAACTGAGTGGTCTGTTTCAGTTGGAGATGCCTGACCCCTCATTTCCATGACTCTGGAGGATAAACGATTTTGCAGAGGGGAGTGCCTTTCTGCTGCTTTCCCATTGACCTTTCTATACTTCTAATCTTTCAGGCAGTATAACAAGTCCTCTAACAGCCACGTAAAAGATAGACGTGACAGCTGTACTTCTTTTCCTTTCCAAATCATGAAATCCGTTCTCTAAGAACTAACATCTGGCTCTGAGCGCTGTCTGCATTGGGTGATTTCATTCTTGGCTGTGTGGTTTAGAGCTTCACTAACTTCTTCAGCAGATGTGCCTTACAAATTGTGTTTTAATGATGTCACCTGATGTATCATTTTTCATATTTTTTTAGTAATTAAAAATAAGCAATGGGTGTCATTTGTATATTATCGGAGTGTGCTGGTAGTTTGTGGATCTTCTGAGAAAAGACATGAGGACCCAAATATAAAAGAAGCAAAACTGTTACAAATGAACCCAGCTGTTGTATTGTTTTGTGGTAGATGTGTGTAAAATCTGACTTTAGTGGATTGGTTTCATATGGTTTACCCTCTGATGGCTATTAATTAACCACATGTTGTTAGGGGCGAGTGGAGTCATTTCGGAGAAAATAATACTGCTCGCGGTGTTTTACTGAAGCAGAATCTCTCAATATTACTACTTTTGTATTTTCATCCATTTACAGGGTTTAACCCACGTTCACCAAAAAACTGTCTATGCAGGTAAGGGATGTCTGTAGATAAAAACTATGCAGCAGAGGTTGAATAGTGCCCTTGCTATAGGTGTAGGCCATCTATGTACCTTCTGAAGTGTGGCCAAAAAACTCCTAGAGATAGCATCATCCCACCCTGCCTTGTTGCTAGGATGTTGCTAAGACAATACCAGCTGTTAATGCTCACCCCCACCATTACAGGAGCAAGCTCTCAAGCCCTGCACATGTGTGGTCCACTATCTCCTTCATCGCAGCATCACTGAGCTCAGAGCTACCGTGAGATGGGAGAAAGAACACAAGCAAAGGGGTTTGACTCCAATGAGTGTATCTTAGTAACGTCCAAGCAGCAAGGCAGTTCAATTTTGGGCACCAATTCACAAAAAGAACATTGGGGAACTGGAGAAAGTACAGAGAAGGACAACCAAACTGATAAGAGGCATGGAGGAGATCAGCTATGAGGAAAGATTGGAGGAACTGAATTTATTCTCTCTTGAGAAGAGAAGATTAAGGGGGGATATGATCAACATGTATAAATACATCAGTGGTTCATATAGTGAACTCGGTGTAGAGTTATTCACCCTGAGGTCATCACAGAGGACAAAGGGGCACTCTTTACATCTGGAGGAAAAGAGATTTAATCTCCAAACACGGAAAGGTTTCTTCACAGTGAGAGCTGTGAAAATGTGGAATAGACTCCCTCAAGAGTTGGTTCTGGCCAGCTCAGTTGATTATTTTTTAAAAAGTCTTGGATTCTTTCTTGGATACACATAATATAATTGGTTACTATTTATCGGTAAAGTTGATCCAGGGGATCAGGAAGGAATTTTTTCCCCTGCAGGAGCAAAGTGGATCATGCTTTGTTGGGTTTTTTTTTTGCCTTCCTCTGGATCAACTGTGGGTATAGGATTATAACTTTTTTTTTTTTTTTTTGGATGAACTGGATGAACTTTTGTCTTTTTCCAGCCAGACTAACTATGTAACTAAGGCAGGATGGGATGATGCAATCTCTTCAGCCAGGCCTCTGGAGGTACATAAATGGCCTACACCTATAGCCAATGGCATTATACAACTTTGGACAAGGCTGCACTGTTTGTTTTTCTCTAGAGGAGCTCCTTACCTGCATAGGCAGTGTTTTGGTAAAGGTGAACTAAGCTTTTAAGAGGTGTGATTTTAGCGTAATTTATTTTCGTTTTTGTGTTTTTCATTATTGTGTACTACTGCTATATATTTTTTTCACTGTCTGTGACTAATAAAGCTCATAAGGGGCCATTTTTTCTTTTAGCACAAAAACAATGTCCAGAATAATGTAAAAGAGTTTTCTCAACCATGAGAAGTCATTTAAAACCCATTGCACCCTTAAAACCAAGCAGAAGTTTAGCATAGTCTTTTTTTTAAAACTTAGAAATAAAGCATAAAATACTTTGTTACCTGCAAGGGGCTGCTTCTGGTATAAAAGAAAAAGCCACAAAAAAAAACCACCCCTGCAGTGTCTCCTTCACAGTCATTGGATACCGCCTTCAGTACCTATTTTTCACAAAATTGTGCCGCATTGCCTGCCAGCTTCTGCCCTCTCCACCATTCACAAAACCTGCATTACTACTCTCACACAATGCATCACATTCTGTGAATGGAGGTGGATCGGATGAATTACAGGATCTCCTCACTCCTCCTCAGAGCAGTATGCGACAACCATGAAGACAACACTGCAGGGACAATTTATACCAGAAGCAACTGTACCAGAGTCTGGATACTACAAAAACCCACCAGGCGTGAGTTCAGGGACACACAAAAGAAAGTCCTCAGCAATTACGAGGGGCGTTCAAGTAAAACTCCTAATTTTACAGGTGTAAAAAGGGATGCTAGCATGGCGGTACTACATGCAGTAGTAAGTGACAGTTGTGTCAGATTACTGATAGGTGGCGCACATGTCACGGGACAGTCCAGAGACAGTTAATCAAGATGGCAGACAACAGTGTTAGTGCATGCATGGAAGAGCATTTGGTGATGACGTTTCTTGTGAACGAAGGCATAAAACCTCACAGATATCTACAGAAGACTTCATGCACAGTACGGTGATGAGACGCTCGGCCGCAGTAAGATATCTGAATGATGTAAATGTTTCAAAGATGGCCATACATCCGTCAGTGATCATCCTGGCCATGGTGGTTCCCAGTCCACAGCAGTCATTCCTGTGATCATTCAGCATGTGGAATGCCTGATCCTGGATGATCGATGCATAACCTGTCCTGCAATTGCACAAGAGACAAATAGCACTGCTAAGAATCAATGTTAGCCTCCCCTCTGACAATGTGCCTTAGCATGAAAGGCCTCAGGAGGAGCTGACAGCGTGTGACGTCATCGCCACCGAGACCACGAGGAGGTCCGGCGGCCATCTTGCTCAAGGGTCAGTGCTGCAGTTCTCTGCTTTACCTAACATTTGGCACTTTGTATTGTACCCGCACCCTATGATTTTTACCATTTTTACCATGTTTATTCAATAAATATCAGAAGTTACTACACTATTGGCACCCCCTCTTCTTTGGCTCCTTATTGGAGGAGCTATTAAACCCACAGAGCAATTCCCAATAACATCCAGTATCCAGAGGAAGGAGCCCTGTATCCAGGCTGAATACCCACACATCCCTAAAGGAGACCTCTGGACCCAGCAGAGTATCACTTCACCCAAGCTTGATGACCTTGTCTTCTGAGGGAAGCCCACCATCTGCCTGCTGTTTATACCCCATCTGGTGGTTTTATATATATATATATATGCGCATTTCCTATGCGCAGTCGGTGAGTGCGCATTTCTGCCATTTGTTTCCTGTCACAAGCTTTTAGAGATATCTGCTGTTGTGGAGATTATCATTGGTGTCACTTACAAGATTCAGTTGAGTGAATGAATATTTTTGAACAAACTTTGATTTTATTTATTATAGTTCTTACTATTTATTATTAGCGCTGCACTTTATTTATCCAACTGCTAAGAATCACATGTGATTTGAACAGGAATACCATGTGATTCCTGTCCAAATCATAAGCAGTTTCCCTGTGGGTGCAGTATGATTTGCAGCGCGATTTGAGCCATTCATCCCAAAATGCCAGACAGGAATTGCTCCGCGTTCCTGTTCAAATCACATGCGATTTTTTTTTGCAGTGCCATTTGAAGCCCATTCATTTTGTATGGGCTCAAATCACACCACAAAGGTCTTGCGAGTACTTGAGCACACGTATCAGTACTTGTATTCATCGATAAAAAATGGTATCAATGCAACCCTAATAGTCAGGACAAATAGAGACGGTGAATCCTCTTAATGGGGGTGCAGGCAGCAATAAAAACATTTGTTCTAATCCAACTCCACTCTATCCAAAATAAAAAAAAAGTTTTGCCTTTAGTTATACTTTAAACAGTCCTTGCTGAGGTGATGGAATTACATCTGATAACCAATTATTAGGGAAACTGAGTGGATCCTCAGGTGAACTTGAGTCCACAGTCAACCATACAGTATTTGATGGGTCTCTCTTCTATTGTGCCTCTGCACTTGCCCCTGATGGGTTTTTGTAGTAACCAGACTCCGGTACAATACAAGCATTAAAGATATTAGCCCATACTGCACTCTTGATGTAGAATACTCTCAGTAAAAAATCCTTTGGGTGAAATCTCCACTCTACCGCTTCGTTATCATATCCAAATAACGGATTGAGTCATAGGACTATAAGAGTTAAAGAATATGTAAACTCAACATTTCATATTCCTGATATGTGCCTGCTGTACCATGTACTTGTACGAAAAAGTCCTGTCCTCTTTGTATTTCTTTCTTTGTGTTAAATCCCTGGTGTTCCTGCCAGTCCCTCTGCTTTCCTAATAAAAAATGACCACACTAGGCAGGAGAACACACCGTGGTCAATTCTCTAGCTGCTCTCCTGCGCCTCAACTGTGCCCCCCCCCCCCCCCACTACCATGTTACACCACTTAACAGAGAGTATGTGATTACTTATAAAAACAGGGGAAACCTGTATATATAATGTTTTATATCTATACACAAATGTTTTACCTTTAATTTCAAATTTAAACTGTATGGGTTGTTTTACAAGGTGAGGGTTTACAATCACTTTAACTTGTGGGATATGTATCACTGGGTACTGAATACTGGACTTAGTAAGATTTCTAAGTGTCATTGTGAACATCAACTGTTGGCAGGCCTGCTTTCAGAAATAATCCACTGCCTCCAATCTGACAGGACTGCTGAATCCCCAGTGAGTAGAAAACAACTTTCAAGAAACAAGTAACCTCACTGTGGGTCCTCAGAACTAGATGACAAGGATTAGATGTGAAGGAAAGAGAATTCTCATTGGAAATTGAGCACTGTCCCTTTAAGTACACTATGGTGTCTTCTGCACGCTCATTGGGGCCCAGTTGGTATGAAGCTCAGTTGAGGTGTGTAATATAGTTCCTTGGGATGGTGACACAGAAATAGTGAAGGAACAAGGAGAGAATTAATACTTTTCCTCTTGATAGTAGCGAATTATGGCAAGGTCCCCATTAAAGCACTAAACATGGGGCAAGCTTGAAGTAATGAATAGCACCAATTGGCATAAATGTCTATAGGCAAAGACAAGCTCCCTTCATCAAAGGCAAAAGTTAACAGTAATGGGAATCTTGCTTTGTTGAGGAAGGGAGACTTGTTTCAGTTGGCACTGCTGTATCCTGGCCTGCAACTGTATGTCCGCGGTCTGTTGTACAAGAAACCACAAATGTAGATGTATCTCAACGATGGCGGCTGCGAGAACTAGGCTGCAAACTGAAGCATCTACATGTAATGTTCACAGCTATGTATAGGTAGATAGCAGAGGTGGCAAACTGTCAGTACTCACTTGATTAGTGGATGCATGGGTTTCTCTCACCATCCATATTTTCTCCTCTGTTCTGTACTCATCATGTCCCTTCTATCCACTATCCTGTATTCATCACCCATCTTCTCTCCTCTGTTCTGTACTCGTCACCTCTCTTCTATTTACTATCTTGTATTCATCACCCATCTTTTCTCCTCTGTTCTGTACTCATCATATCCCTTCTATCCACTATCCTGTATTCATCACCCATCTTCTCTCCTCTGTTCTGTACTCATCAACTCTCTTCTATCCACTATCCTGTATTCATCACCCATCTTCTCTCCTCTGTTCTGTACTCATCACCTATCTTCTATCCACTATCCTGTATTCATCACCCATCTTCTCTCCTCTGTTCTGTACTCGTTACCTCTCTTCTATTTACTATCCTGTGTTCATCACCTATTTTCTCTTTTCTCTCCTCTGTTCTGTACTTGTTACTGCTCTTCTATCCACTATCCTGTGTTCATCGCCCATCTTCTCTCCTCTGTTCTTTAGTCATCATCTCTCTTCTCTCCTCTGTCCCTTACAAATCACCCCACTTTTCTCTTCTGTCCTGTACTCATTCCCCTTTTCTCTGCTCCAGTCTTTCCCTATCTACTCTATTTTGTTCTGTATTAATTTTCATGCTTCCTAACCTCATGATTTGTTTGTTCCCAAAGTTCTGTATTTCATTTTGTACACATTCCTGTTGTTGAAGTATTTTGTCAGTGTTTCTTGTTAGTGTTTGGCATTATACATTGGCACGGGTCGACCATATGTGCTTCCTGCATATGTATTCTGTGCTTCATATGTAAAACAGACAGACTTAGAAACATTTTTTATTTTCCCTTTGATGTGTTTTTTAAACCTTTTTCCCTGTGTATAGAACTATGTTTGCCCAAGGATGTTTAAATTCACACAAGGGTATGTTAGGCAATATATCTGACATTCACCAAACATTCACTGCAGGTGAATCTGCCAGATGTATGTGTTTTAAATGACAGGTATTGATTCACCACAAATGAACGTTTGGTGGAAATTATCTTCACTGCTTGCTGACTGACTTGTCAACTCCTATGTAATAGCAATAACATTAAAAAGAAATGAAAGAACAGAAAGAGTTTAAATAATAAATACATTTTTTTTTTAAAGTTCAAATCCCCCCCCCCCCCCCCCACCATGTACACACAAACATATGAATTTAAATGTGTGTGTCAAGTGCATCTAGGTATGAAAACAACAATTGCCTTACACATAATGGATATCACTGCACACAATGGAATGAGAGCAATAATTCCAGGGCCATCATTTATGGTTCGGTCTAAACGGTTTCAAATTAAGAAAAAGGCATCCAAGAGGCTCTGGGACTTTGATGATTTCATACAAAGTAGTGAAAGAACAAAAACATTTGGAGAGCCCACTAGCACAGGTTAGACTGCTCACAACAGACAGGGCTACCCTCCTGTGGGTATCCAGCAGGTTACCAGAAAAAAAACATGTACCAATGGAAGGAGCACCAGACCAAATGATAAGAGCCCAAATTAATTTATTGGCTAATACTAGAAAACTCCAATGCATTTTGGGGACTGGATGGCTTTAAAAGCATCAACATGGACAATCTTGGGTACTGTAGTTTGTTGCCATTTTACAGGCGTGTTTGAGTTTAAGGCTTGGCATGTTTGGTATCGATTTACATGCAACCTGATCTTTTATATTTTATTAAAAAATGGATATTATGTGTTTGTGTACACTAATATTAACTTAAGTGCATTTTTTACTGACAATATGGGTTTGATAAATAATTCTGCTAATACTGTGTGACATAAAAATTTTCAACTACCAATATTTTTGTAGCAAGCTTCCAAATTAGAGTAGGCTGCTGGGAAGATTTTATTTGACTCCTCTGTAATCAAAGGAGCAGGGGATTCATTGGTTAGGTGTTCAGTGCTCAGTGTGTCACAGGCAGCTGCTCTGTTACTTCCACCTGTCCTCTAGAGGACTCTAGAAGTATAGTTGGAGAAGGGACAGAACAAGCAGCCTGAATATTTATGGAACTCTAGCCAGTCCTTGGGGAGATGTGTCCAGAAGGTGGAAAGAGAGCCCATAAATAGTCGGAGACTTGTCCAGCAGAGGCAGTGTTCCTGGGTCCAATTCTGCAGGACGAGACTCCTGTGCAGTGACTCTGCTCCCTGGGGCAGGAGAGCTATAGAAGCCCTTGTAAAGATATTGAGGTCCCAGCCAGGCTTAGCTGGGGGGCCTATTAGCAAATTCAAGTCCAGGGACCAAGTTGGGTCTGGAGAAGCTCATGGGAGAGAGCCAGGAGAAACATGGTGGGGAAGAGTCCAGCTGTTCTATGGTGGTGTGAGTCTACATCTCCTGCACTAGAAAGAGCCTGGTGGATATCGGCAGGAAGCAACCGATGATCCTCTGGTAAGTAGATGATCCCTAGTGCTGAAGGAAAATGACTGTGTGAAGCTGTTAAACTCTAGGAGTACAGGTTACGGTCAGTATAGAGATCCTGTGAGGCATTCAGCAGTTGTGCAGTGCAGTCAGCAGTTTTGTGAAGTGCAGCCAGCAGTCTGAGAAGAGCAGATAGATACTGAGGAGTCCTCACGTTATCCAGTAATACAGTTTTCGGGGTATCCAATGCTCCCCATCCCTATCCAAGTTCATCATTCCCCAAAAAATCCCTAAAAAAACCCTAGACTGTTTTCTGAGCCAGTGGAAGAGTGAAGAAAATGTTGTGTGCCCGGCTGTGTGTGCTCTAAGGAAGGAAATAGGACCAGATTCACCAGCGAATCTTCAGGAGATGCACTACATTTTATTCTCCAGGATGTCTGCTTTCAGAAAATATATGGCTTTCAGGTCTAAAATGTGCATTTTAACATTTGTGCAACAAAAGCAAAAAATTACTCTGGCAGCAAAAGGGATAAAGTATATATATATATATATGTCCAATCACTACCATTTTATGTAAGTTTTAACATGATAATGTAAATACAAAGTAATTTTCAATTCAAAAAGTATATTTTAAATCAGCAGCTTTCATTAAAATAAATACCTGGTGATCCTGCCTTGGATGGTCCCTTGCTCAGACCATTCCTGTTATAGGATGACAATGCTCTTTTAGTGACTCCCATTTGTGCTCTTGCATTGTTAGCCTGTCACATGGGCTTCTGATGGATACCACAAGTGACTATTTTTTATTTTACACATCATACAGACATTGTCCACTGTTCTTACTATCAGCAAATCTACCCTGAGAAATTCCGTGCAGCCATTGCCTGAGTTTATGTAGACAAGTAGTGGCTGCAAGAGGTTAAGAGTGCTGAGATGCAGCAAAGATTAAAAAAAAGGTAAAACTTTATTCTCATCTCACTTCCCCACTCTCTAACCTACCCTCTTATGCTTCTAATTGGGCCTCGGATTACAACTGAAGTGAGAAGATGGGATGTCATTTGGGCAACGACTAAATCTTCCTTTCAGAGCATGATAGCAGTGGAAACTAATTATAAGGTTCTCCTGCATTGGTATTTGGTCCCGGCAAGAATTTCTACATTTTTACCTGGCTACTCCTCTGTGTGTTTCTGCGGTTGTGGAGAGAAAGGTACACATGCTCATATTTGGTGGACACGTCCAATTAAGCAGCAATTTTGGGCCGAGATCTTCAGAATGACCTCTATCCATGTTAATATGTCTTTACAGCCTGACCCAGCATTAGTACTATTAAACCATTGTGCTCTTGATTTCACTAGAGCCCAGTTGAAACTCTTGTTGCAAGCTATGACAGCTTCCAAACCAAAGTGGGGGCTTGGAAGACCCTGACACTTTGCACCTTGAAGACCAAAAATAGAATTATCCAAGTTGTGATACATAGTAAAATTGAGGCCACCATACTGGATATGATACCTAAGCACCTTAAAGTTTGGCAGCCATGCCATTCCACCTGGTTTTGACTCCTCTCTCCTTGACCCTCTGATTTGGACCAAGGATGAAGATTGGAGCACTGGCTTGGTTTGAGCAGCTGACCTCCCTTCTACTATGTACAAAACAAAATGCAGATGTAGCTGTCTCTTCTTTAAAGAGCACTAGAGGCTCTTTGATGTACATTCTCAAACCCCGGTGTCACGGATCCCCCACACGCACACACCCACAGCGACTAGCTAACCGAGGCGCGCACGTGCGACCGTGACAGGGGGTACGAGGGAATAAAGGGGACTTAACTTTGAATATATAAAACCATATATAAGATCAGCTGTGAAATACTTCCACAGCCCGCACTACCTTTTGGCCACCACCAGATGGAGACTCCACTCCAATCCAGCTGGTCGACCACACACTGGCAGATACAAATCTTATATACAATCTGGTGCACTGACTAGAGTTGAGGACCAGCTTAGTAATTACACACCCTTCTAAGGTCCCTCCAGCTATCCTACAGCTTGAACCTGGTGTTAATCACTCTTCCACTGCCCACACACCCCCACACCAGACACACCACAAAAGGTAGCCTGCCACCACCCAACAGTTTATCCGCAGAACGGTCTGCTGGGACACCCCACACACACAGATCTCCGTCTGGCCGATCTGGTACCTTTTACAATATGCACGCAATCTGCCCACACACAGTGCAATTGCATACAGATTGGCAATGAGCTTGACCGAGCGTTTAAAGGTACTAAAATACAATACAATCTAATACAATCTAATCTCTCCGAAGATATGAGCACGTGCTTAAATACACAGAAGTCACTAATTAATTTTAAGCTTTAATTTCCCGAAAGTGGGCAGTGCATAAAATATGTACATAATATAAAAAAATACAGAAATACAAAAAATACAAGAAGACACACAAATGACTATTCACTATAAAATAAAAGGGCATAAAAAACAGAGATAAAACTTTTACCAAGATCTGTCCTGCGACTGGAGCAAGTCAAGGAGAAACAGCAATCCGTTGGTCGATCGAACCAGCTCCATACAAATTACAAATGTCCCAATGCCTGGGTACTCCATTTATGGGGATATGGACGTAGACGGGACATTAGTCCTTGGCCAATTGACCATGGGGGGCTGCTCCTGTACCTGTCCACAGGATGTTCTGGGTGCTGACCTGCCCAAGTTCTATCGGACTAAGACCGGCTTGAAACACCAAGTCAGGGATTGGATTTCCAACACCAGCGCATCGGCCCGATCGCGACAGTACCAAACACCGTTCGACTGTCGCAATCCAGCGCCACCTAACCATTTCCTGCATTTTCCTGGCCTTCTACCTAAGCCACAAGTATGGTTTTTATGTGCCGTTGTAGCCTACAGAGTGCCCAAACAGAAGGGAGTATGTTCATCTCTCTGCAACTAATATTTTAGCTTTTATGAGAGATGAAACATACCCCTTTTGTTGGATAGATATACTTTTAGCTCCCTGTTGTCATGAAGCCGAAATGTCTGGAGCCACTTCCTCCTAAACCGGTTTCCCCAGAAGGTGACAAAACCTTATTTAGCACAAAGGTGTCACTTCCAGAGGAAGCCAGGCTTTTCAGAAGCCAGTTGATGCTAATTGATGACCACTGTCTGAGTACCGCATTTCTCCAATGACAAGGACTGAATACATCCTTAATGACAAAGGAATGCCCCTAAGGTTACGATTACACTGATCATATCCTATCCACTCAAATTTTACACGTACGTTACACCCTGATCATTCCCCCTCTTCATCCAGCTGCTTGAGGGTATCCATGAGCAAGGGGACCCAAGAGCTGCCAATTGAACAGTCACAGATGAGAAGCTAGTTGGGTATTACAGCTGATTGCTTTCTTCCCTTATCTGGCCCAGGGCGTGTAAGAGTACTCACATTGTCCTTTCCTGTTAGCTTGCTGGGTTGGCAGCTGCCTTCAGGCCTTTCGCTGGAATGGCTCCTTCCCTGCTGCTCAGGATGTCCTCTCCAGGAGACGGTGGTACAGTGTAGGTCCTTTTTTCCAGCAACCAGCCTGTAGGTAGTCTCCCTCCCTGGGGCCCACTCCCAGACTCCACACTCCAGTTTTCCTCAATCCATCTTCCACCCAACACTGACCACGGCCCTCTAGGCTCTCTGATATTTGAGAGTTGTCTTGGTCACCATGCCTTGCCTCCTGCCAGGGAATTGATTAAGGTCCCTCAAACATTCAGATCTGGGCCTCCTCCCTTACTCGTCTCCTGTTCCAGAAAGTTCTCAACGTTCTAGAAAGGCGAGGGCTCCAGAATCCCTGATCTGCTACAGCAGACTTCTCCAAACTATGGCCCTCCAGGTGTTGAGGAACTACAAGTCCCATGAGGCCTTGGAAGACTCTGACAGTGACAGGCAAGACTCCCAGAGGCAGAAGAATGATGGGACATGTAGTACTACAACAGCTGGAGGGCCATAGTTTGGAGACCCCTGTGCTAGAGCCTCCCAGCCTGTCCCGAGGTGACCTCACTCCCAGGCTGACTCTTCCTCTATCCTCTAAACCTCTATCTAAAAAAATAAAAACAACAAACCTAACTAACCTGGAGGGCATTACACACAAAAAAACAATGTGAAATCTACCTGTACTACAATATAATGATTTCAGCATTATAAACTTTCTCTCATTACTGTCGTTAAAAATCCCACCCGTAAGAGATAACCTGGATGATGTAGCAATCTTTTATTTATTGTGCCATTGGGTAATAAACCTACGCTGTGAACTAAAGGTGTTATCGGCAATTAGAACTGCAAATGTGTTTTAATTGCTATTTAATTAGGATGAGGATGGAAGAAGAACATTGTGTGAGCTAAGTGAATATTTACTTTAAGCATCTGTGTGGTGATTTTCTTTGTTCTTGTAGAGATGTGTTTCTTGGCTTGTTACTGTATACAACAGTTTAAATATTCAGTGATTTATCAGAAAGTTATGACATTGTAAACCCTCTTGACTAATGTGTCTTACAATATTTTTTTTTGCTTTTGAAAGACTGTTGATTCAAAGGGTTTTAGATGAATAATACCTAATGTACATCTGAACCTTGTTGCTTACCAATAGGCTTTGTCTTCCATTATGAACACTTTATTGAGTCCATGAATGACTTTCTCACTTCAGCTGCTCTGCAGGGCAAAGGTTCACTTTAAAGAGACAATGTCACCAGGTAATTTATTCATACAAACATCTTCCTATAAGATTCAAGAAAGATAAATCTCACCCCCATTTGTACCACATCCTAGTAGAACATGAGCAAGGGGACCCAGTACATTTGAGAAATAGTACATTTAAACGGACTTTATTAGTACCTGAGATGACACAATACAACGTGTTAAAAAGGAATAATCATAATGTTTATTAATATTTCTCTTTTAAAATACAAATAAAATAAAAAGTGAAATGCTTTTCCATAAGTTCAATATTGATATTGCAGATTTTCAATACAGCATTATTGATATCTATACAAATCACATAATTCCTATTGCATAGCTAGATCAACGCATTTCTCATATATAGCTTCTTCAGAACCATGTCATGGGATCCAGTAAAAGGGTTATTGCTTTTTAATACATTGTATTGTGTCATATCAGGTACCAGAAAAGTCTGTTACATTTTTTTTTTTATTTATATCTTACCATAAGATTGTACATGTGCATTTAACATATTTTATGCAGGTTATTTACCTGTAAAACAGGGGGGGTCCAAGCTGCAGCAAAGCCAAAATATCTGATGAGCACGTTGGGAATTCATTGAGAATTGCTACTACATCCATCGAGCCAGTTAATGATGTGTTAACA
Organism: Staurois parvus; assembly: GCF_062004578.1. Taxonomy (NCBI): domain Eukaryota; kingdom Metazoa; phylum Chordata; class Amphibia; order Anura; family Ranidae; genus Staurois; species Staurois parvus. The sequence goes on from NW_028318222.1 coordinate 1,795,661, forward strand.
TGTAAAATATCTCATTAGTTCCAATTATTAGCCCTCATTTACTTTTATAATAAAAAAAATTGCAAAAAAAGTTATGCTTCATTAACTTGTGATCTACCCACCTTTTTCTGCTCATCAGCTATCCTTACTGTTAGTGTATTTTTTTGTGTGTCCCAAGACAATTTCTTTTCTTCCAGTGTGGCCCAGGAAAGTCAAAAGATTGGGCACAACTACTGTAAAACCTTCCTTGTGTGGACACCAAAAAGCCCTGAGATTGCTGCTGGACAATGCCATCTTGGATGTGATATCAGCAGCCAAGCAGACTTGGAACTGTTACTCAATAATTCCTCTTCACTCCTGAACTGGCAATTACATAAAAAGTTATGTAGGGAGGTAAGTGGAGGATCAGATGTTCAGCCAGTACAAAGAGTAGGTAGACATCCAAAAAAGAGGAGGGGGCTGTGCTAGGGAATTTACTATCCTGGAGTAGTTCCCTTTTCTATTAGATTCAAAAGCACAATGAAAGTGAATAAAAGTCATTCATGGAAAGGAAATCTGCTGCAAGCATTTAACATAATTGTTTTTTCTGTGCTTATACCTTCGATTTTTTAAGTTGATGATGATGTCTCTTTAATGCACCTTTCCTTTTGATTCCTTTTGCTCTCCTGCTGCTCCATTAAGCCTTGAAGAAAATACCTGGTGTAGCAAACCTGCTCATCAGATTGGAAGCGGAGTTCTTCTTTTTCTTGTTCTTTTCTGTTATTTGAGGTATTCCTCAATCATTCCTCACATCCCCCTTTCCCTTCCTGAGAGACCAACGTTATCTCCTGACAGATGGTGGGGGTCAGCCCAGGAGAAACATTCCTGGTGGGGCCAGCAGGCTGGGAAAACTGTCACCATTCTCACCTACGCCTGATAAGGCCGCATTTCTCAGAGGGCTGGGAAGCACTGACCCAAGACGGCGTAAGCCCACACATTATCAAACTGACCAGAGTAATTGCACATTCCTCAGGTCACCCGTATGTTTCATGTCATGTATTATGAAGCTATAGTTAATTCAGTTTCCCACTGACCACTCCCAAAACGTGTAGTAAGAGCCCCCCACCCCTTTGAGAGGGACTTTTAAGAGAGACAAGTGAGTTAGAGCTTGACACACAGAGATCTCCGAGCTAACATCGTAACAGAGGAGATCAAAGAACCTTTCTGCTCTGCACTTGGATCTGCAAACCCAGGCATATGGGCAAGTAACTTAACCCTGTAATCTTCTTCCTAATTATCTCTTTGCTGTGTCTTTATATACATATATATATATTTTTGTGACATCTCTTTGTAAATATTTTATCGCACCTGTTTTGACCCTGTTAGAAATAAATCTATCTTTCTGAAAGTGTTAAACTGTTTCTAAGCGCTTACTTGCAATTCACGAATCCCTGCCTTTGAAGAGACGCTACTGTTTGTTATATCTCTGTATAGCAGGTCCGCGGGCCGTGCTATATAGATCAATATTTCAATCATTATAGTGTATATTTGATAACGGGAGTTTCCCAGTCTCCGACAAAAGTGGTGGTGGCAGTAGAAGGGTTAGTTGCGTAATTAACCTGACCCAGTAACAAGCGCATTCAGGCTGCAGGCACAGATTGTAGACCATTAGCTGGGCAATCGCTGTGTAGGGTGCAGCTGGGTGGGGCCTTCTTACGTGCGTCACACCGCGGTTTTGGATCGGCCAGCCCTTCGGTCACGGGTTTGGTGAGAAGGTCTGGGGTCTGACCCCGTGGGCGTGACGTATCACTGTTAGTCGCAGCTGTGCGATTGTCGCCTGTTGGTGGCGGCGACCGTGGGCCGTGACACCTGGTACTTCTGGGAATGGAGGAGCATGTGACTCACTCTGCTTCCTCTAATATGACAGCACTGGTTCTTGGTTATTGGCTTGAAACCGTTACATGGGAGTTAGCAGACAGTTCTAAGCCTTAGTACACTTCAGTTAGAAAGATTCAAAGCTTGTATGAGGATTCCTTTCTTTCAGTGTATAATTGAAGTAGGAAAAGGTATGTGCTACAGGGGAGAGGCCATTAGAGTGAATTGGTAGCTTTGTCATGCATGGACAAAGCAGAGATCCAATTTAAAGCAGGGAATAAAACTGAGCTGAACAAAAAAAAAACAGAATACTCTATCCATTTACTTTCTCTAGTTCAGTATTCCCCCCGTCCAGAGAATGGCTTACAAATTTTCTCTGTGAATGTAAAACACAGGATCAGGAAAATGATGGTGATCATTGTAGTGGTGACTCCTACAGTGACTTTCTGCTTCAACAGCAGTAGTGTAAGTATGGAAAGTTCATACTTGCATTGGTTCAAGCTGCACCAATGTAACTATGCAATACAAAACATACCAGAAATTCAGCTTTAAATACTGGTTTATTGAAAAGAAAAAATTTGGAATAATTATTTACAGAAAAATACTTAAGTGAAGTCTGCCTGAGCTTTGGTTCAGCTCAGAATTTGGTTCACTTGCAGAGCAGGTCCAATCTAATATGGCAGAATCACTGGTCCCCATAAATAACTCATTGTATCCCTTATTAGTTGCAATGGTAAGGTGAGCATTCCAACTGCCAAATGCAGCAGCTTTTTCTTGCCTGTAGAGAGAGTGTCACACTCCACCCAGGTCTGAGGGGTGTGTTGGAAGTGGAAGTGTGAGTGGAGAGTATTTTATTATGTTCTGCAGACATAGTTATATTATCCTCTATACTGGATACATCTATATTTCTATATGACAATCCAACAATCGGTATATTACTTATCAGAAGAAAATTATGATTTATTAGATACCAAATATGATATAGGTGGAATGTGTCTTGTTAATCTTCTGGACCTCGTAATATGGGTGTGTTTGGTGTCTGAGCAGTCTTTCCTTATACATTAGTGAAAGCACTTTTCAGGAAAGTGACTACCATACCACAGAAGACAGAAGTTATTGAATATGAATTAGAGTTAGGAGTTTGAAATATTTCAAAGTTTGGCTGTAGGTCAATATTCCAGACTCAGATGTGTATTCATCAAGCTGCTCTCCAGATGTTTTATAACTTGACCATTTACGATCCCGAGCTAGTGAAGGTTTACAATGCTTGCATACCTTCTAACTTGCCTCTGATTTTAATCTGACCATTCTGACTTCTGGGAAAATAAGGGAGCACATGGTTCAGTGCTACTCAACTGTTCTCTTAATATACACTGCTCAAACAAATTAAAGGAACGATTTTTAATCAGTGTATAGCATCAAGTCAATTAAACTCCTGGGCTATTGATCTGGTAAGTTAAGTAGCAGAGAGGTTTGTTAACCGTTTCAGCTGCTTTGGTGTTAAAGAAATTAACAACAGGTGCAGTAGATGGGCAACAAAGAGATGACCCCCAAAACAGAAATGGTTTTACAGGTGTAGGACAGTGACATTTTTTTCCCTACTCATCTTTTCTGACTGTTTTTCACTAGTTTTGCATTTGTCAGTGTCACTACTGGTAACATGAAGCGATACCTGGACCCTACAGAGGTTGTACAGGCAGTCCAACTCCTCTAGGATGGCACATCAATACATTCCATTGCCAGAAGGTTTGCTGTGTCTGCCAGCACAGTCTCAATAGCATAGAGGAGATCCCAGGAGCCAGGAAGTTACTCTAGGAGAGATGGACAGGGCCGTAGAAAGTCCCTAACCCATCAGCAGAACCGCTATCTGCTCCTTTGTGCAAGGAGGAACAGGATGAGCAGTGATGAAGAAGGGACTCCCCTTCGAAACTCGTCAGCATCACTCTGAGAGTCTCCCCTTCCAATGGGATTTGCACGTGTCTCCTTATCGTATGATTCAGTTTTGGATTATACATGCCTGTTTTATTACTACTTTTGTGAGTATGTATCCTAAATCAATAAATCAACTAATTGTTTACTGAGGTAATGCGCAAGGTCACTGCACTCTGTTTTTTGTTCTTCACTACAGTTTGTATCGAGCTTCCCCAGGTTTGTTTTAGAGCTGCACAGCCTTCGATCGGTCCTGGACGAACTTCCGTACTCTCTAATAGTATTGGTCCATCGGCCCTCTACTGATCTGGGTCCCTGAGTGCAGGAGGTGTTGCATCTGTGTTTACAGGATGAGCAGTGCCAGAGCCCTACAAAATGACCTCCAGCAGGCCACTGGTGTGAATGTCTCTGACCAAACCATCACAAACAGACTTCAGGAGAGTGGCTGTAAGGGACCGCCTGGCGGTACCACTAGCTCTCCACTGAATAGGCGTCCCCAGCGCACGGAGTCTAAGTCCCAGGGTGCTTGTTCACCAGGGCCCCTGATGGTGGGGATGAACTTGGAGCCCCCTGAGACCAGGTCGTGGCTACTGGGTGCGTCCGTCAGTGGTAGTGGTATGCGCCAAGGGCTCCCACGGGGAAGAGTCTGATATGAGGAGGTCAGCAGACCCCACTGCACGGGATGGATGGATGAGCAAGGTCAGACGGGCCGGGTCGGTAACAGAGAGGATGGCAAGTTACAAGGCAGCGGGCATAGAATGGTCGGGTCACACGCCAGGTCAGCAACAGCAGGTCAAATCCAATGGGGGGCATCCAGGAGAGAGGTCAGGCAAAGCAAGGGTCAGGGCAGGAGAAATACAGCAAGGTCAAAGCACAATCCGGGTCAGCAACTTACAATTCACAGGTTCGCAGATACAGGATACAGGTAAGACCAGAAGGCACTGAATGACAGCTCAGGGTCGTTTAAATATCCCGCCCTGCGCTGCCATTGGTGCCCAGCGGGCGGCCGCGGCTTCTACTGCGCATGCGCGAACTCGAACGCCGCGGACGGCCCGGACCTAATGCTCGAGTCCCTGCACAGGGAGGGACACTGCGCCTGCGCCGGGACCATCGCGGCGGGGATCGAGGGGATCCCTGACATTGCCCCCCCCCCTACGGGCAACCTCCGGATGCCCACCCGATCTCTCCACCACGGGTGATCGCGAAAGAACCTCCGGACAAGTCTAGGTGCATGGACATTCTGGGCTGGTTCCCAAGAATTGTCCTCAGGGCCATAGCCCTTCCATTTGATTAGGAATTGGGTCTGGCCCCCCCTCCTTCGGCACTTCAGGATTGATTCCACCTCAAATTCTTCTTCTCCCTCGACCGTTATGGCTTCCGGGGGTCTAGATTCTCGGTCAGGGAAGGCATCTGGGATCACTGGCTTCAGCAGGGACACATGGAAGACTGGGTGGATTTTGAGTGTGTCAGGAATTACGAGTTCGTAGGCCACTTCGTTGACCATCCGTTTAATGCAGAAGGGGCCTATAAATTTGGGTGCCAATTTCTTCGACGGGCAAAGCATCTTTAAATTGGACGTCGCTAGCCAAACCTTCTCCCCAGGCCACAACACCAGATCTCCCCTCCGTTTCCTGTTGAATGCCTTCCTGTAGTCTTCCTGGGCCCGACTGATGGCCTCTTGAAGCTTCTTATTGTTCGCGGAGAAAAACGTTACTACATCTTGCGTTGCTGGTACTGGGCATTCCGAGACCAAATCCGGGAGGAAGACGGGGTGAAAACCATAGTTGGCAAAGAACGGGGACTGTCCCGTCGCTGAGTGGCGGGCGTTGTTGTACGCGAATTCCGCTAGGGGGAGAAGTGGCATCCAGTCATCTTGAGTAAACGAAGTGTAGCATCTCAAGTATTGCTCCAGGGTCTGATTGGTCCTTTCGGTTTGACCGTTAGTTTGAGGGTGGAATGCAGAGGAGAGGGACAATTTGATGTCCAGGGCTTTGCACAGTGCTCTCCAAAATCTTGACGTGAACTGGATCCCCCGGTCCGAGACAATGTCTTCGGGGACCCCATGCAGTCTTACTACCTCACGAATGAAGACTTGCGCAATCTCGGCTGCCGAGGGGGTTTTCTTCAACGGGATGAAGTGGGCCATCTTGGACAAGCGGTCCACGACCACCAGGATTGCCGTGTGGTCTAGTGATGGTGGAAGCTCGACTATAAAGTCTAACGAGATCTTTTGCCAAGGCCGTTCAGGAAACGGTAAGGGTCGCAGCAGACCCCAAACTTTGTTTCTTGATGGCTTGTTCTTTTGGCAGGTGATACAGGACCTTACATAGCCCTTACAATCTTTAGCCATGTCCGGCCACCAGAAGGAGCGTCGGAGAAGTTCCAGGGTCTTTTCTGGGCCAAAGTGCCCCGCCATCGGGTGGTCATGGCAATGCCCCAAGACCAGGGTTCGGGCTTCCTCCGGCACCACAATCCGATCTTCCCTCCATAGGAGTCCCCCCTTGTTCTGGAGGAGCCCTCTGGCTGGGGTAGAGACGGTTGTGGATGCCTCCATTATCTTGGAACGAAGGTCCGACTGAAGGGCCAAGAAGTTACCCGAGGACAGGATGGTGTCGGGTACTGGGATCTCCTTGGCGTCCTCGTACATACGTGATAACGCATCTGGCTTAGTGTTCTTTGATCCAGGTCGGTACGTGATGTGGAAGGTGAATCTTGAAAAGAATAGTGCCCATCTTGCCTGTTGCGGGCGTAGACGCTTGGCGGTTCTCAGATATTCCAGGTTTTTGTGGTCAGTAAATATTAAGATGGGGTTCACAGCACCTTCCAGCAGGTACCTCCATTCCTCTAACGCCGTTTTGATCGCCAGTAGCTCTCGATCACCGATATCATAATTCTTCTCCGCTGGGGTAAGCTTCCGTGAGAAGAATGCTACAGGATGGAGCAATTCCTTGGTGCCTTTCTGCTGGGAGAGAATGGAACCTACCGCATTCTCCGATGCATCCACCTCCAGGATGTAGGGCAGGGCGGCGTCTGGGTGACCCAAAATGGGTGCCGAGGTGAACAGCTTCTTCAAGGCTTCAAAAGCTTCCTGAGCCTCTGGTGTCCATCTGAACCGGGTTCCCAGCTTGGTTAGCTGAGTAATGGGGGAGACCAGACCCGAGAAGTTCTTGATGAACTTCCGGTAAAAATTTGCAAAACCAATAAATCGTTGGATGCCTTTCCTGTCCGTGGGTTCAGGCCAATCCAGTATTGCAGCGACTTTCTGAGGATCCATCGCGACCCCCGCGGTGGAGATAATCAGGCCCAAGAAAGTAATGCTGGATTGTTCGAAACAACATTTCTCTGCCTTGGCGTACAACCCATGCTGCCGCAATTGCCCCAATACCCTCGCTACATGTATTCTGTGTTCCCCCAAAGAAGGGGAGAAAATCAAAATGTCGTCTAAATAGACGATAACAAAGACATCCAGGAAGTCCCTAAAAATATCATTCACAAAGTGTTGAAAAGTGGCCGGAGCATTGCACAACCCGAACGGCATGACCAAATATTCAAAGTGGCCGAAGCGGGTGCGGAAGGCCGTCTTCCACTCGTCCCCCTCCCTTATGCGAACCAAGTTGTACGCTCCCCTCAAATCCAGCTTTGTAAAAACCACTGCTGTTTTTAAACTTTGGAATAACTCCGGTACTAACGGCAGTGGGTAACGGTTCTTTATCGTGACCCTGTTCAACTCCCTGTAATCGATACACGGCCTTAAGGTTTTGTCCTTCTTTTCAACAAAGAAAATTCCCGTCCCCGCCGGTGAAGTGGAGGGGCGGATGAACCCCTTCTGGAGGCTGTCCTCGATATATTCCTTCAGGGCCCCCAATTCGAGCTCTGAAAGGGGGAAGATTCACCCAAAAGGAATTTCTGAACCGGGTAACAGGTCAACGGGACAGTCATAAGGGCGGTGGGGGGGTAGAGTATCGGCTCCCCGTTTGCTGAACACATCTAGAAACTCATGGTAGGCTGCAGGGATTGCTTGTTTTAATTCAGCTTCCCCCTCAGAGCACAGGAGGATTTGGGGGACCCCCGGGCCCGAAGTGCGGCAGTATACCCGACAGTATGGGGAAGGGAACGAGATTACTCCGGTCTCCCAGTCAATTTAGGGGTTATGGGCCCGTAACCATTTGAGCCCCAAAATGACTGGGAAGAGGGGTGAAGCTATAGCATCCAGGCGGAGCAGTTCCTGGTGCTGGCCGGCAATGACAGTGGCGATGGAGGGGGTTTCCTGGTTCACTACCCCTGATTTTATCCGGGAACCGTCGGCCAAATAAATATTGAACCCCTTCTGTTTCAATTGGAGAGGAATACCCTGCTGGTGAGCAAAATTAATGTCCAAGAAGCAGCTGCATGCCCCCGAATCAACTATGGCCGATACTTCCACGGTCCTTTCTGGAAGCTGAAAGGAAAGGGGCACCACTAAGTATTGGGATGGACTAACATTGCCAATGGACAAGGAAGAAGAGGTGCACTTACTCAGTTTCTGCGGGCAGGATCGTACCATATGACCAGCTTCACCACAGTAGAGGCACAGGTTCTGGGATCGTCTGCGCTGGTGTTCCTCTGGAGATAGTTTAGGCCGTGCCAGGCCAAGTTGCATGGGTTCAGGGATATCTCCAGGTGGCCGGTTCTGGATGTTTGGCCTAGGTGCTTGACTGAGACCCTGAAATGACCCCCAGGGATTTCCATGACCCTGGCCGGACCTCTCAAACCTGCGTTCTCAGGCACCTCCACCCGGGCGAGCTCATCTTTCAGGCCTTCTGATAGGCCTATACGGAACTGCTGCAGGAGTGCAAACTCGTTCCAGCGTGTGTCCCCCATCCAGCGCCTAAATTCAGACGCGTACTCCTCCGCCGCTCGGCGGCCTTGCCGGAGCGTGTACAAAGTAGCTTCAGCAGAAGCTGCCCGCTGTGGGTCATCGTATAGGATGGCCATTGCGTCTAAAAAATTGTCAACCGAACTAAGGTGAGGGTCATTTTTTCCCCGCAGTCGGTGGGCCCAGTCTTGGGGTTCACCCTGCAGGAGGGAGATGACGAACCCCACCTTCATGGATTCAGTCACAAAGGTTCGTGGTTGCAACTCAAAATAGAGAAGACAGGACTCACGGAACGACCTGAAGCGTGTGCGGTCCCCGTGGAAACGTTCAGGTAAGGGTACTCGGGGTTCGGCCACCGGGAGTGGTGCGGATGCCCCAGAAACCGACACAGGGGCTGCTACGGCCGGGGGTGTGGGGACCGCGGCCTGTGGGGCAGGAACGGATATAGTGCAGGTCTGGAATTGATTCTCAATCTGCTGTCATCTGTCCTGCAGGGCCGATACGGCCTGTGTCAAGTTAGACAGGTGCCTGCAGATCTCCTCAAGCGGCGAGGGCCCTCCTCTAGACTCAGTCATGGCCTTCTGGTACTGTAAGGGACCGCCTGGCGGTACCACTAGCTCTCCACTGAATAGGCGTCCCCAGCGCACGGAGTCTAAGTCCCAGGGTGCTTGTTCACCAGGGCCCCTGATGGTGGGGATGGACTTGGAGCCCCCTGAGACCAGGTCGTGGCTACTGGGTGCGTCCGTCAGTGGTAGTGGTATGCGCCAAGGGCTCCCACGGGAAGGAGTCTGATATGAGGAGGTCAGCAGACCCCACTGCACGGGATGGATGGATGGATGAGCAAGGTCAGACGGGCCAGGTCGGTAACAGAGAGGATGGCAAGGTACAAGGCAGCGGGCATAGAATGGTCGGGTCACACGCCAGGTCAGCAACAGCAGGTCAAATCCAATAGGGGGCATCCAGGAGAGAGGTCAGGCAAAGCAAGGGTCAGGGCAGGAGAAATACAGCAAGGTCAAAGCACAATCCGGGTCAGCAACTTACAATTCACAGGTTCGCAGATACAGGATACAGGTAAGACCAGAAGGCACTGAATGACAGCTCAGGGTCGTTTAAATATCCCGCCCTGCGCTGCCATTGGTGCCCAGCGGGCAGCCGCGGCTTCTACTGCGCATGCGCGAACTCGAACGCCGCGGACGGCCCGGACCTAATGCTCGAGTCCCTGCACAGGGTGGCACACTGCGCCTGCGCCGGGACCATCGCGGCGGGGATCGAGGGGATCCCTGACAGTGGCCTGAGGGTCTGACATCCTCTAGTGGGCCCTGTGCTCACTGCCTGGCATCATAGAGCTCAATTGGCATTTGCCATTGAACACCAGAATTGGCAGGCCTGCATTGGCACCCTGTGCTTTTCACAGATGGGAGCAAGTTCACCCTGAGCACATGCGACAGATGTGAAAGGGTCTGGAGAAGCCGCGGAGAACTTTATGCTTCCTGTAACATTGTTCAGCATAACCGTTTAGGTGGTGGGTCAGTGATTGTCTAGGGCAGGTCTTAAAATTTCAAGTCCTGAGCTACTAGCCAGGCCTTAAGAGTTAATCACCACCAGTTGCCCCACCCAACCCCTACCCTGATACATCCCTAATTTCACCACCTAAACATGCCCTCGTAAATTATTTCATGAAATTACACTGTTTATTGTTACCCACATTATATCAGGGTCCCCAGAGTCCCCCCACATTACATCAGGGCCTCCAATGTCGGCCTAAACACTCCATCATACTTAGACCATGCACCGCATACAACCATAACCCCCCATAATCATTCACTCACAAAACCATAACTCTACCAGGCATATCCTACCTACTATCCAACCCAGCAGTACCTCAAATGCCCCATCCTCTACCACCCATAATAACCACATCATCCTGAACTTGACCATAACCAGCCAGAAACATGTACACACACGCACAGAGACACATGTACACACACACACAGACACATGTACACACAGACACATGTACGTACGTACAAACACACACACATGTACATGCACACACACATGTACACGCACACAGACACATGTACACACACAGAGACACATGTACACACACATACATGTACATACATGCAGACACATGTACAGATACACACATGTACATACACACAGACACATGTACATGCATACACAGACACACACAAACACACACACGGATACATGTACACACATACACATACAAATACACTCACACACATGTACACACACACATACAAATACAAATACACACACACATATACAAATACATACACACACACAAATACATACACACACACACAGTCCTATAAAAAGTTGCAGTACTTCGTTACCTTCACTCACAGAGCCAGGTACTGCACTCTAGGGGGAGGCAGAGAGCACAGCACACACTCCTTCCTTTGCTTTCACTTTGCTCAACTATTGAGCAGTCTGACAGCTCCTAGTGCAAGTTACAGATCCGGCCCTGAATTTCGAGCCTGCTCAGCAAGACGTCCCTGGGGACACACTCGCCCCCACCATAATTTCCACTCGCTAATGCGAGCAGCCAAGTGAAAATTTTAAGGCCTGGTCTAGGGAGGCATATCCATGGAGGGATGCACAGACCTCTACATGCTAGACAATGACACCCTGACTGCCATTAGGTATCAGGATGAAATCCTTGGACCCATTGTCAGACCCTGTGCTGATGCAGTGAGTCCTGGGTTCCTCTTGGTTCACGATAATGCCCAGCCTTATGTGGTGAGGGTATGCAGGCAGTTCCTGGAGGATGGAGGAATTGATCCCACTGAATGGCCCCCATGCTCACGTGACCTAAATCCAATAGAACACCACTGGGATATCATGTGTCGGTCCATCCGACACCGCCGGGTTGAACCTCAGACTGCTCAGTGATGCCCTGGTCCAGATCTGGGAGGAAAAACCCCAGGACACCATCCTTCATCTCATTAGGAGCATGCCCTGACGTTGTCCGGCATGCATGCAATGAAATTTCAGCAAAATGGACTAGCCTGCTGCATAATTTTTTCACTTTGATTTTCGGGGTGTCTTTAAATTTAGTCCTCTGTAGGTTGATAATTTTCATTTTCATGGGGTATCCTTTACGTTCCTAACACATTACCCAGTCTATAGCAGTATAGATATCCAGCATGATAGTTTTCCCTATTGAGATATGATGTGTTTTCAAAGCGTTCCTTTAATTTTTTTGAGCAGTGTAGTTTGGAATTCATCAGATCTCATTGTCATCACACCTCCCTTCTTTAGGAGGTCCCTTCCCAACACAAAAAACCTCTGTTTGCTAAGACAATCAGTTTGCATTACCATGATTACTTACCTTTTAGTGCTGTTTGCTGAAATCGTATAGCTGCAACGGAGTAGGCTGCCATGTTCTCCAGTAACACAGGTCAAACAGCTGGTTTGTGAACAATTATCACTGTGAAGCTGTGGACATAAAGGTACTGTTTCAGCTTCTGAATAGCACCCCCTTATCACAAGATTCTCCTTCTCAATGGTGGCGTATGCTACTTCCCTGGAAAGTAGCTTGCTGATCAGTTAGATTTGGGATTTTCCTCCCCTGAATGATCCACCTAGCTCTGGAGGACATCAAAGCCATAGGCAGAAGTATTGGTTTGCAGACATCAATATGGGAGATCCATAGCTTGTAGCATAGCAAGTGCTTTTGTGTCTAGTGCATCCAGTGTCTCCTTCACATCTGAAAGGCTTTCTTACACTCTGGTGTCCAGGACACCAACTTAGGCAGTTTCTTCTTGGTTGGACTAGTCAGGAGTTTGGCCAAGGTGTTATAGTTGCAAAACAATTACCTACAATAGCATAGCTGGCTGTTCCAATGAATGACATAACTGTCAAGGTCCTACCTTTCCTCAGAGACTGTGTTGCTCCATGTGCTGGCATCCATCTTAGGTTTCTGCAAAGCATGGTGGGAGTCTTTATGCTTTCAGGCCTCTGTGGCTCCTCCTCCAGAAGGGTGTGGCTGATCACATTTAAGCCTGCTGTCTGCAGTTGCTCTTTGCATTCGTGTCCTGTATGTTCCTTTGCAGCAAGCTCTTGTTCTGTTCTCTTTGCTCTCCTGGTAACCGACTCGGCTTGGACAAGACTATTCTCTGCTTTATCCCATTACCTGACCTCCCGTGACCTGAGTATTCTTGTCTACCGTCTTGTACTGTTTGCTCCGTTGTTATCGACCCGTCTGTCCGACCACGCTATACGTTTTCCATCTGGCTCCCACCAGCTGTACGCCATTGGCAGCAGTCGTTACCGCAGTTGGGGTCACTCGGGGGCCGCGACCTGGTCTCAGGCTGCGTCAAGTCCATCCCCACCATCAGGGGCCCTGGTAAAGGGCAGCCTGGGGCTTAGACTCTGCGCCCTGAGGGACTCTGGTCTGTGGGTAGCGGCTGTCGTCAGTCGCTACGTGACCCTACCATTAGGCCTGCCTGCCCATTCCACCGCTCCTGCCCTGACAATAACCTTCTTCTTGGTTTGATGAGTAGATCAGGCCAGAATGGCTTTGACTTCCCTGGCTCAGGTCCCAAGTACTGGACTTCTGTCATACTTGTCTGACACTTACTGGGCTGCACAGGGCCTGTAACAGGGGTGCTATTCTTCCTAGTTAGCATTTGGCATTGCAATATCATCCAGGTAACCAACTGCAAATGCTACCAGTTCTTCCAGTAGGTCATTTATGACCTGAAAGGTGGCTGGCGTGTTCTTCATTCCAAATGACATTTTTTTTTCCTAAGCCTCACTTGCTAGGGAACTTAACAATACCCTCTACTCAGGTTCATGATTGTAGCTGATGGCCACCAGTTTTACAACAATTCACCAATCCAGGGCATGGGGTGGGCATCAGCATTGGCATTCATTTCTCAGTAGTCCACACAGAACCTGGTCATCTCATCCTTTTTAGGGACCAGAACTACTGGTAAAACCAGGCACTGTGGGACTTCTAAATGAGTCCTAACTGTAGCAATTCCTCATTTCCTTGTCAAGGCCTGCCTGTCCTTCCAGTGATAAACGGAAGGCATACTTTTTAGTGGTAGGATGCGCACCTGTGTCTACCTTGTGGACTGCTATGTGGATCCTCATTGGTTTCCTTGTGAAATAGTCACAATGCACTTCCACCGGCTGAATTTCCCATGTGAAACAGAGATGAGGGTTGATCTTGAGATCTGCTCTCAACTCCCAAGTGTGAGCTAACAAGTCTAACAGTGGGTCTGCCTCTTCCTGTTCAGGCTGGCTGCAAACTGACATTACATATGGTAGTTTGTATCTTCTTATACATTAATGTACCATTTTTGTGGAAGGTAACTCTGTTAACATAGGAGTCATGGAATATGGATTAAGGTTGAGAGTTTAAGATGCTTGAAAGTTCAGGTCTAAGTCAATATACCAGACTCACGGATGTGTTTTTATTAAGCTGCTGTCCAGACTGTTTATGCCTTGACCATTTATGACAGGGCCTCCAGGAAAGTCTTTTCAAGACCCCAGGCTCGTGAAGGTTGATAGTGCCCTGGGTACCATCTAACTTGCCAGTTTTTTGTCAAATGTGTCTTAAGCTAGACTGTAATTGGTCAATGACAACTAACCTGGCTGCCTAGCATAGTTGTTTTTTGTCACCGGCTTGGGAAATCTGGGGAAAATTAGGGTGGCACAGTGTATAGTACTACTCCCATTTTCTCTTCATATTTTGGTTTATGTCAGACTATCATCACAGAGCTAATATCAGATATATCATAGGCTTGCATGCTAAGCGCTGAGCTGCTATTGTACAGCGCTGAGCAAACCCTTTGGCGCTATATAATTATTGTATAATAATAATAAGTAATGTATAAATGTAACTCTTAAGATAGTGACAATGCATTAGCCACTTCCCGACCGCACTATAGCAGAAATACTGCTACAGGGCAGCACGGATGTGCAACATCACGTATATACTGTATAAGTGATTTTGCATTTCCGGGTAGGGGGCACGCTTGCGCCCTACCCACGTAGCCATCACCAGGTACTGGTCGGTCATTACCCGCCGGTGGCCAGTGATTACGGAGCATCTCCAATGAGGAGGAAGACTGTTTTGCTTGCTGACAGTTCTCCTCCCTGTCAGATCGGGCACACTGCTTTGGATAGCTGTGGACAGCACAACTATCCAAAGCAGTGTGCTTACAGTGAAGCACACTGACACAGCCCCCTAGTAAAACACTCCCTGCACACAGTTAACCCTTTGATCTCTCCTCATGTTAACCCCTTCCTGCCCAGTGCCATTAGTACAGTGTCAGTGCTTTTTTTTAGCACTGATCACTGTATTGGTGTCACTGGGGATGTCAGTGACACCAAGTCAGTTCCCCCCAGTGTCAGAATGTCTGCCACAGCCCTGTTATAAGTCACTGATTACCAACATTACTAATAAAAAAAAAATCCAGCATTTATACCGCCATTTGTAAACACTCACGTAAACCAATTAATTTACTCGTATTGGGATTTGTTTTAGCAAAGACATGTAGCAGAATACATTTTGGTCTAAATTTATTATGAAATTTGATTTTTAAAAATTTTTTACTGGACACGTTTAATAGAAAAAAAGTCCAAAATATTGTTTTTTTCTCAAAATTGTCAGTCTTTTTTTTAATAGCACAAAAAATAAAAACCACACCGGCGATCAGATACCACTGAAAGAAAGCTCAATTTGTGGTAAAAAAGGATGTAAATTTAATTTGGGTGCAGCATTGCATGACTGCGCAAATGTCAGTTAAACTAACGCAGCACAGTAACGCAAAAAATAGCCTGGTCAGGAAGGGGGTAAATCCTCAGGAGGGCAAGTGGTTAAAGTGTTACTAAACTTAGGACCCTGCATTCACTATATCTGACTATATTCAGTACACAGAACATGGAAGTGCAATTATTTTAGTAAATATAAACTGATAAATACCTTTTCTCATCAGCAGTTAGAGCAGTCTTGTGAGCACTGGTTAAAGCTTCTAAGAAGAGTTTTATTTCTGCTCTAGGAGGATGCAAAACCCCTGACCTTTGGTCTGGACAGTGCTGATTGGCCCTGTGCTGATCGCATGCACTCTCCCAAGAAAAAAAAAAAAAACCTCTCTAGCATTGCACACTAAACTGAGCATGTGCAGAAGGGCTACGGGTCCAGCCTGTCTTGTCAGCGTGGACATTTGAACAAGGGGAGGAGCAGAGAATACAGGATCAAACAGCCTTTTTACACAATGCAGAGGATTAACCCCCTAGGCTCCACAGTGAGTATAACAAGCATGCTTTCCTGCATATGTAGACTGATTTTACTGTTGTGGGTTTAGTAACACTTTAAAGCAGAACTGAAATCTGCATTTACATTGCAAGCAAAAGCATTGTGAATTACTCACGGTAACTGTGTGAGTCTGTGAATTAGGTCAGGTTACTGCAGGTCAGCTGGATAACTTAAACAGATTGGGACTCTATAACCACCTTCTGGCCCTGGAGGACCAGGAATCTTCCAGAAGTCAGTGAGCAGAAGGGGGTGGAGGCCTAATCTGCATATTTATGGGAGTCTGGCCAATACCAGGTTTGGAAGCCCTGGTTGAGTGGTGTACTGGCCCATAAGTATGGGAGAGTCAAGCTGATAGAGCAATCAGGTGGAACATGGAGTGCTGAGGAGACTGTTGGTACCTGGGAGGAGTCCCCTCATTCTGGGGGAGCCAGCCTCCAGGCTTGGCCCTGGCTGGCTCAGGAAGGATTCATTGAGCAGAGCAGCATGAAAAGGATCAATGCTCAGAGCAGTAAGGAGCAGAGAAGACAGAGTGAGTACAGCACTGCCTGGGATTCACAAGCTGAAATACTGCCACATGTAGCAAGTTTTCATAGGACAGCACTGGGCTTAATCCTTTATCCTTGCTCCGGGAGATATTCTGAGCAGCCAGGAGGGCTGATAGTGTCTGTGGAGCTGGGAGCAGTTCTACTGGGGGGAAGAGGAATTCCCATATGTAGTGAATGGAACCAAGCTGATTTTTGAGGGGCTGCGAGATCCTTGCCCAGGATCAGACTCTGTACTTAGGAAGTAAGTTGTCCCCCTATCTTTCATTCAAGCCAAACTGGGCATCCCATAATCCCTATTTCCTATCCAAGTTATTGTCCCCTAATAAAATAACAAAAAGCAATCCCACAGACTGTTCACTGAAGTGTGAAAAATGCATGTTGCTTGACTGTGCAGGGCTTAGGGGTACCCACATCTCAGCGGCCCTCACGAGGGTAGCGCTACACATGCAATAAACCTACCTGCCTGCTGCTGTCTTCCTTTTTAAAGTACACTGAGCTGCGCATGTGCATCCAAGTTTACATTTCGGTACAGATCCTGTGTGCCAGAATGACTGAACTCCTGCACATGCGCTGGGGTGACGTCACCCTGCGGCAGCCAATGACGGTGGCCACAGTCCAGCACCTGGAAGAAGCCAGGTAGGATATGCTGGTGAGGAACCACGGACTGTTGGAGGAGAGGTAACTATTGCAGGGTTTATTTCTGCTTTAATTTGCTTTTCTCACAGAAGTACAGCACCATTATACAGAGTCCGTATCTACCTCCTGGACAAAGAAGTTGGCTCAGAAATTACACAATTATGTAAATTATTGTGTGCTTGCAGTTTTTGGCTGTACTTATAAATATCTAAAATAGATTGGCCCTCTTCTGCAGCTTTCTGGGCCCCTTCAAACTAGAACATGGTGCAAGAAACCTGAATTTCTAATGGGTTTCCCACACTGCATTCATAATGTACTGCCCTTGCGATCTGCAGTGGGCGTTAGGTCGCAAATGCAGTGTGCTTGCCCACAGTGGATCTCATGGTAAAATGTACCATGTGCTCTGGTTGCAGTGTGTTTTCAAAAGTAGTACACTTGGATCACTGGGAAATGCTTCCTCCTGTCTGCAGCAGACGGATTTTGTCATCTCAGCCTAGCAAAACTCACTTAACTGAAGCCAAAGACTGCTTTTTATTTGTAGCACCCTCCTAGGTAGCTAGGGGGAGCTAGAGCCTAATTCATAGTCAGGAGGGCTGAGTATCAGCCTGGGTTTGATAGCTAGTAGGGTCAAATTAGGTCAGAGCTGAGAGGCCCTGCAGACCAGCTCTCTGAGACTTCTCCCTGCACTAGAACTTTTGAGAAAGATCTAGAAGCATAGGGTAGAGGTAAGGAGTGGCTAGTTTGCACTCTCAAGGGATCCTGGCCAATCTCCAATAGGAGGCTTGGCAAGGGGCCAGCACAGCCCTTAAGCGTGACCGAGCCTGCTCAGCAGCAGGAGAATTCGGGTGGAAGAAGAGGAAGTGGGAGGCAGGAGAGCAGGAGCCTGGGAGGGGACCCAGATGGAGAGGGACTCACTTACAGGCAGAGGACCTTGGAGGGAGGAAAGCTCAGGATTTACCAGCCCCCAGAGCTAGGACCACCTGTGCAGCAGGGAAGGAGCAGCCCAGCTAGAAGGCCTGATAGCAACCACTGACCCATCAGCAGCACAGTAGAAGGACTGAGTGAGTAGACTTGCCCCCCTGGGCTAGAAAAAGGCACTCTAGTGGGAAATTGGATTAGCTTTCGTATCCGGGACTGTTTCACACTGCAGTGGCAGGCACAGGATCCCCTGTCCAGGAATTCACCCAGTACAACTGGATGAAGAGAGGATTCATCTGGGGTCTGGTGTGGTAAACCAGGAGATGCTGACTAGCTCTCCAGGAGAGAATTTTTTGCTGTAAAGACTTGTACATAGTTGCTAAGGAGTGTGTCCTCTGTTGCTATTACCCTTGGGCATCCCATACACCCCTTAACCCATCCAAGTTCAATCCCCTAATAAAACTTCAAAACAAAGTTTAAGGACTGGGCACTGTCTCCTGGATGTCTGAATGAAGGAAATTTTGCTTGGCTGTGCAGAACTATAGGGGGACCAAAAACTTCAGCGACTACTAAGGGGGGAGTGCTACATAATGATGAAAAGTAGAGCTTTAAAAAAAGAATGTAGTTGCTGTACATTGTAACATATCAGGAATGTTTTCATATAGTCTTGCAAAGTTATTGAAAGTCCACTTTAAGCAATATGATAAGTAATAAGTACTTTCTATAAATCTTCTAGTAGTCTTTACAAGCATTTGTAGTTTATAAAGTCAAGGATATTTGCATCTTGAAGCATAACCTATGGATTTGTTTTCGGTTCAGAATGTAGAATGGCTGCCAGTATGCAAACAATCTTCCGAACCCGACATGCCAATTAATGCAGTCTGTACCCACCTGCTGTAGAATCACTGGGAGCCATGCTGTACAATCGAAGTGAGAATTACTGCTCTTTTGTTATGGTTTTTTAACTTACTACAAGCAAAAATCCATAAGACACATGCAATCCTCAGCACAATCGTTTGTAAAAAAAAAATTAAACTCTTCCATTACATATGTGCTTCACTGCACATAGCCTACCTTCAAGAAGAACTTCATTAAAATAGTCAGTGACTACTTGGCAATCAGCAACTGTAGTGCAATATAAATAGTGCAGCGGTTTGAAGTGTGCCTGTCAGGAAACTAGTGCAGCTAATGCTAATTCTTCTGCAGCTCATTCCCATGCAGTTAATATTTTCAAAATAGATAGTGCCGCGCTCCCATGTACCAATATGTATATCTTATACTTTCAAAGTGCTAATGAATAGCTTTCAAGATACTGCATGTATCAAACAATTATTACTAGTGACTCAAAACATCATTGTGAATATTAATCTTCATGCAAGTGACATTAATAACTGATAATCCTAAGGTGATAGTGCCTATTAAAGTACAGTGATATACAAATCAGAAATACTCCTCTATTCTACTGTGATCCTTATATTTATATTGTGCAAACACATATATATTATGTGCACGTGCTTATGATATATTCAATAAAAAAAAAAAAAAAAAAAGTCTTTCAAAATAAATGTGCAGGTGGATTCTTTGTTCCCTCTCGCCGAGTGCTTAATGGTCTCCCTATGTGCTCACCTCTATATTTGCCTGAATAAATCCAGGCAAATACACTTTTTATCCTTCCAGGATAGATGGGATGGAATGATGCTCTTGAATTATCTCAGAAGGTGGATGTGGATTTATATTTGTTCTCCTGTAGCTGCTCATGAGTGGGTGTACTGACCATCTCTCTGAGGATCTCCCAATTCCCCTCCTGGGGCTGTTTCCTTTTCCAGTCCTCCTTATATCAGCTCAAAGGGTGTTGTTCAATTGAGAAAGGAAGACAAACAGACCATAGTGTCTTATCCTTGTGCAAAAAGGGGGTTTATTGCTGCCAGTTGCACAGTAGTATACAATTGTAGTCCAGCATAAATGTGCTCTGCCTCTGTTCCTGCAGTGCTGTCTACCTGTGTCTGTATTCAGATCACCGAGCCTCTCCAGTGCAATGTCGTGACGTCAGAGCCCCTCCCCTACGCGTATCGTCACAGGGTCACGTGACTTCATCAGGGGGAATGATTAGATCTAATCATTCCCCCTGATGAAGTCACGTGACCCTGTGACGATACGCGTAGGGGAGGGGCTCTGACGTCACGACATTGCACTGGAGAGGCTCGGTGATCTGAATACAGACACAGGTAGACAGCACTGCAGGAACAGAGGCAGAGCACATTTATGCTGGACTACAATTGTATACTACTGTGCAACTGGCAGCAATAAACCCCCTTTTTGCACAAGGATAAGACACTATGGTCTGTTTGTCTTCCTTTCTCAATTGAACAACACCCTTTGAGCTGATATAAGGAGGACTGGAAAAGGAAACAGCCCCAGGAGGGGAATTGGGAGATCCTCAGAGAGATGGTCAGTACACCCACTCATGAGCAGCTACAGGAGAACAAATATAAATCCACATCCACCTTCTGAGATAATTCAAGAGCATCATTCCATCCCATCTATCCTGGAAGGATAAAAAGTGTATTTGCCTGGATTTATTCAGGCAAATATAGAGGTGAGCACATAGGGAGACCATTAAGCACTCGGCGAGAGGGAACAAAGAATCCACCTGCACATTTATTTTGAAAGACTTTTTTTTTTTTTTTTTTTTTTTTTTTTTTTTTTTATTGAATATATCATAAGCACGTGCACATAATATATATGTGTTTGCACAATATAAATATAAGGATCACAGTAGAATAGAGGAGTATTTCTGATTTGTATATCACTGTACTTTAATAGGCACTATCACCTTAGGATTATCAGTTATTAATGTCACTTGCATGAAGATTAATATTCACAATGATGTTTTGAGTCACTAGTAATAATTGTTTGATACATGCAGTATCTTGAAAGCTATTCATTAGCACTTTGAAAGTATAAGATATACATATTGGTACATGGGAGCGCGGCACTATCTATTTTGAAAATATTATATATACACTAGCATATGAGTCAGTGCAAGTGCCAGCGAACCTCACGTGAGAAATAAGGACATCTAAAGTCACATATTGAACACCTCATTTCATAATAGCTCACAAGCATTCACCATTTATACCCATGCAGTTAATGCTTTTGCACGTGTACCAACACACAGACCAGCCCAGGCTAATATCTAGTGTGCACTGACACGCAGGCACATTTCTATGCGCCATCACGCATCGGCGCACACATCTTCCTACGTTGGTGCCAAGCTGCCTATTTAGAGGAGACTCTGCTGTGTACTAATCACTGGATGTTCTTCAGTTTCCTGTGACCCGTGTTCCTGTGTTCCTATGTTCCTGTTTGTACTGATCGATCTTCCATTGCTGACCCGGCTTGCTCCTGACCTTGCTCTGTGGATTCTGGATTCTGACCTTGGCTTGCCTTAGACTACTCTCTGCCTGATCTCCTGGTTCTGACCTCAGCTTGCCTCTGACTACTCTCTGCCTGATCTTCTGGCGCTGACCTCGGCTTGCATCTGACTATTCTCTGCCTGATCTCCTGGTGCTGACCTCAGGTTGCCTTAGATTACTCTCTGCCTGATCTCCTGGTGCTGATCTTGGCTTGCCTCTGACTATTCTCTGCTTGATCTCCTGGTGCTGCTGGTGCTGACTTTGGCTTGCCTCTAAATATACTCTGCTTGACCTCCTGGTGCTGACCTCAGCTTGCCTCTGAGTATTCTCTGCCTGATCTCCTGATGCTGACCTCGGCTTACTTCTGACTATTCTCTGGCTGATCTCCTGATGCTGACTTCGGCTTACTTCTGACTATTCTCTGGCTGATCTCCTGGTGCTGACGTCAGCGACCTCAGCTTGCTACTGGACCTCGCTCTGCTTGCTAACCTTGTACCGACCCCGGCCTGCCTCCTGACCACACTGCTGTCTCATTGTGTATGACCCTGGCTCACCTTGACTACATCCTTGACCGTGGCAGTCACCTGCTACCAAGCTATTGGCACCCGTGCTTCTTTTAGCCTTGTACCTCTGTCACCACATTCAGGGGTGCTCGGACCAGAGCCGTAAGGGAAACCCTCTCGTCAGCTCGGCCTTCAACCAAGGTACTTGACAGTGCCATATAAAGCCCAGCTTACAGCGCAGTATTCAGAAGTATGAAATGCACAGCATAGTGTATATAATGCAGGACAGGGATCAGGAGTGCAAAACTCACTGAGTGCAGGGGTTAGGAGTGTGTAC
The DNA here is from genome assembly GCF_062004578.1 of Staurois parvus. NCBI lineage: Eukaryota > Metazoa > Chordata > Amphibia > Anura > Ranidae > Staurois > Staurois parvus. The sequence goes on from NW_028318222.1 coordinate 1,817,933, forward strand.
CCCACAGAGCGCAGGGGGCAGGGGTACATAATGCACAAAATGCAAGGGGTCAGGAAAGTAAAATCCACAGATCAGTAGACAGTAGAACAAAATAATTGCCTCCATCCCATGCCAAAATCCCCCCACAGTACAGATCTCCCCCAAGTACAGCTCGCTATCCTCCTTGAAACCCCTTTGCCAGAACAGGCAGTTCAGAATAAGGAGAAGTCTGTGACCAGAGCTAAGAAGAGCCTCCCTCATTTTGAACTGCCAGTACCAAAGTTCTAACAGATGGCATCACCTCCAGTAGAATAGGCACTGCAACACTGCCACAAACCTAAAAAACAAGTCAGGCAGTTCCAGCTATGGAACCCAGGGCTGCAAGTCACTCCACAAAAAAATGTAGGACAAGTGCTTTAGGTGCTCGGTGACTGTGCTATGGATGCTCTGGGGGAGGCTGTACCCATTTCCCTCCTTATCGACACCCTCAGTCCCAATTAATAGAGAACCTAAGAAAATAAAAAATGGCAGTTTATTAAATACTAAGCAGAATTATTTTAGCACAGGGCTGGGGATGGATGCAATCTGCACCAGGTGCTTCATCCATCTGGACAGATGCTAGGAGTAGGTAAATTTATCTCTGGCTCACTGTATTCAGCTGAGCTGTATTCTTATTGTTAGGCACATAAATTGTGCTCTTGCTCACTCTTTTCAGTGGAGTTGCATTTGTTGTTAGGTAAATTTAGTTTTGGCTCACTGTAATCAGTGTTTGTGATTGTTTAGGTCTGTTCTGTGTTTCGCAGGCTGCAGGTTTGATTACTGCTCCTGCCTTCTAGAACCTAGTGGATGGTACCGTGACATAGGCGTGGTGAGGCAAGGCAAATGAGCAGCATGAATATTTATCCTGTCTCAGCCAATCCCTGTGGAAAGATTGCACAGAAGGGTGCTTGGAAACTGTATATATAATCTGAGACCTGGGGCAATCTTGACTTCTCCCTGAGGAGGAGATCACAGCAGGGGGAAGGAGGGTAGGGGCTGATTGCCCCCCCCCCAAGCAAGCACCTGCCACGTGGGTGCTGATCATCGTGGTCCCAGCTGGGCAAGCTGGGGGTGGGGTTTTGCTGGAAGGTGCTGAAGCTGTCTGAGGGGACCTGTGTACTGTGGATCTAGTCTGGTATTGTGGTACCACCCAAATATTGCAGAGTTCCACTTTAAACTGTAACATTTCTAACAGTATCTGCTTGCAAAGTTTTTAGCTAACTTTCCACCTCCCTTATTTCCTGTGAGTTATATGTACCAGCTTGTAGCTAGTTTGCTTATCTGCAGCTGCTATTTCAAGGTTATATTCTGCAGAGTTTAGAAAGCCTTTTGAATGTATAGAAAGTGAAAGAAGGAATGTATGCATTGTGACGTAATTATTGGTATATACACTTGTAAGAAGTTTTCTATAACTCGCTTAGCAGATGAGAGCATGAGCTGTCTGTTAGGTCAAACAGCGCTATTTTTAATAAATCATTTGTTTTCCTCAAAAGTGTGTGTCCGGAGTTTCCTGGTTTTCCAAAATTGCTACTACAGTATCACAGGGTGAAAGTGTCTGGAAGTAAGTGTGAGCACAGATAGGTATGACAGATCATAGAGACTGCTGTTGCCACTCCTTGGGTGCTAGCAAGTCAGCTGTGTGTTTTAAGGGGACAAAGTGTTCAATGTTCTAAAAAGCTCAGTCTATTTAATTGTTAGTAAAATGACTTTGCTTGGCTTGTTCAGAAAAAAGATTAAAGCAAAAAAAAACCCCAAAAGATAATTTCACAATTTGCTAGTATGCATGGTGTACTAGCACATTATGAAAGATTTACCTTAGAATGAAGCCCTCCAGCGGTGTGCTGTCACTGCTGACAGGGCTTCCATCTTCACCTGGTCTTCCTTCCGAGTTCATGGGCTTTGGCCACTTGATTGAACGAGCCACGATGACGTCACTCCCATGCATGCAGGCGGGAGTCTCAGCCGTGTCACAGAGCTCTGAAGGAATGGCATGGGTAGGCCTTCAGAGCTCATGCGCTACTGATGTCATTGGCTGCATATCTCCTAAACGGTACATGTTTAGGAGATATTCCTTGTACCTACAGATAGGCTTTATTGTACTGTAGATACAAGTGTGCAGTGGGAGTTTACTTCCCCTTTCCTCTCCTCAAGCTACTTCTACAATACTTAATCTTTTATTTGTGCATGAACTCAGCTCATAGTTCTACAAAAGAGAAAGTGTCCTCCTATTTGTACGTAGTTCTGGAGTATCCCACTCAATTCCCCAGCTAATGCTTTATAAGCAGTTACAGCAAACCATTTTTTTTCCTTTTGGGATAAACGTTTTTACATTAAAAAAAAGCTGATCATTGTAAGCACATTTTAAATGCTTTATGTCAACCCTGTAACTGATAGATTCACAAGAGAGCTTGCCCTTTTGATAAACAACAGACTTACTGGCCAGGTCACCAGATGAAAATAGAAGAAAGAAAGCCTTAAAAACGAAAACAAATGCAGCCATTGCATCTAAGAATTGGTAAGCTGTAATATAATAAATGTTTGCTTTTGAGTTTATAACTGCTTTAACCACATAAGCTCTGGAATGTTTTACCCCCATTATGACCAGGCCATTTTTTGTTTTTTAGCACTGTGCTAATTTAACTAGCAATTGCGCAGTCATACAACACTGTACCCAAATTAAATTTATATCATTTTTTCTTACAAAGAGAGAGTTTTCATTTGGTGGTATTGCTGTTTTTTTTTTGTTTTTTTTATGATGTAAACAAAAAAAAAAGAATGAAAATATTGAAACAAAACACCAATATTTTTTACTTTGTACTATAAAACATATCCAATAAAAAAATGAAAAAATATAATTTCTTCATAAATTTAGACCAAAATATATTCTGCTACTTGTCTTTGGTTAAAAAAAACCCAATAAGGTAATATTAATTGGTTTGTGTGAAACTTATAGTGTCTACAAATTATGGTATGTATACTGGAAGTATATATACTGCAATCCTTAAAGCGGAGTTCCAGCTGAAAAAAAAAAAAAAAAGTCAGCAGCTACAAAAACTGTAGCTGCTGACTTTTAAAATACAGCTACAGACCTGTCCCTCGGTCCAGCGGTGTCCTCACCACCGCTAGTTTCACCGGCTGTCTTCTCTCCCCAGCGCTGGCATCTTTAGTGTGGGCACCCGGCTGTGACAGCTTGCGGCTTTAGTAGGGTCAAATTGTCATTTATTTTTTACCACAGTAACGAGAAAATTCAAAGGAACACACTCATTTCCGACAGTGTATGTGGTTTTCATTTGGGAATATACATGCATTCCAAAACCAACACAATTTTGAAGTACTGTCTGTTATACTTTTTTATTTTATTTATTACAGGTACTTATATTACACCCGGGGCGGACTGACCATTTGGAAACTCGGGCACTACCTGAGGGCCCGGGGTCAGTAGGTGGCCCCATGAGATGCCCCTGGTACCTTTTTCATAGGCTGTTTTGAGTTTGGGTAAGGACACAGGGGCCCCATGATCCCCTATTGCCCAGGGGCCCCATGAGTTGTCAGTCCGCCCCTGTATTGCACCATCAACTTATGCAGTGATTTACATATATATTACACATTCACATCAGCCCCTGTCCTCGAGTGTACAATCTAAGGTCCCTAACTCACAATCATACATACACATACTAGGGCCGATTTTAGACAGGAGCCAATTAACCTACCAGCATGTCTTTGGAGTGTGGGAGGAAACCCATGCAAACAAAGGGAGAACATGCAAACTCCAGGCAGGTAACGTTGTGGTTGGGATTTGAACCGATAGCTCTAGGGCTGCTAGGCAGAAGTGCTAACTAACCACTTAGCAACTGGCTTCCAAATTCTCAGGGCAAGCTTTAAAGGTGTACCCTCTTCTTCAAGGTCCAAGCAGTAACACTACAATCATCTCAAACAAGAAGTACTTTTGGACGACATTCGTTCAGTCATCCAAGTACAAAGAATTTTTCCATACAAATATCTACTAGTCAAGTGCAGTGTTTCTCAACCTTTTTTCCGTCAAGGGATCATTTCAAATTATGGACAGTCTTGAGGCACCCCATTCTAAAATAGGGTGCTTCTAGACTGACCATAATTTTAAAAGGGCATCCCATTCTAAAATGGGAAAAACTATTCTAATAGTTTTATATAACGCAGCAACATCCACACACGGAGGACACCCAACGTTAGAGGTGATTTATTCTTTCAAAGAAAATACACTTTCACTCACTGGTACTGACTAGTATTCCAAAGTTTCTCTTCTCCCTCAATTTTTCTCCATCACTCAGCTAATATGACCCCAGCACTGACGGAGAGGTCCAGGGGAGGGTCAATCTAGGATACTGTGCAGGCAGCTGACGTCCTCCTTATCAACTGATGACATCATTGATTGTCAGGATGCTGGTGGCTAAAAGGTTGTAATGGTGTACAATGAAAACATGTGGCTTTGTGTAACTAAAAGGCTTGTTCCACCTGCTTTGGCCAAATTGGCCAAATTTTGGCCAATTTTAAGATATTTTGCCAAAGCACCCCTGAAGAAACCTCAAGGCACCCTGGTTGAGAAAGGCTGGTCTAGTGTATAGTCAGCTTTATACAAGGCTATGAATTCAAGGTGTCACTGCTGCTAGGCAGACGTGCTAACCACTTTCCAAATTTTCAGGGCACGCTTTAAAGGTGTACCCTCTTCTTCAAGGTCCAAGCAGTCACACTACAATCATCTCAAACAAGAAGTACTTTTGAATGACATTCGTTCAGTCATCCAATGTACAAAGAATTTTTCCATACAAATATCTACTAGTCTAGTGCGGTGTTTCTCAACCTTTTTTCATTCAAGGCACCCTTGTGACTCCAGTGATTAGGCCAGCACAGTTGCATGGAGTTACTGACACCCCCAGAAATTCCTTGTACTTCTTTAGACATCTAGTGCTGAATGAAGCAGCTGGGTAACGATCAAAAAAGTAAATGAGGGGGGATTAAAGCAAGTCTGTTGCTTCGCCCCAAGATCGCATCCTTTCTTCAGCGTCATCGATACATTCGGCGTACGGAAACAAAGCAGTTAAATGGGTCCGCTCCTTTCAGCTCTGTGCCTTTTTGCTGTTCTAACAGTGTGATTAGAGGACTGCAGTGACATCATTAGTCTCTCTCCAGCCAGGATAAGAAGGAGGAAGTCTAACTCCGAGCCTGCAGTGGGACCTCTAGTGTTTTTCTAACTCCAAGTCCTGGCAAAGTTCCTGTACAGTGCAAACACACACAGAGCTCCCATTGTTTCCTACAGTTCACCAGCCCACTGATCCTAATATGGAATTCAGCAGGAAACCCATGATTTCCTGACACTGTGCAAGCCCAAGAAAGAAAGATTAAAAAAAAAAAAAAGCTTTAAAAAAAAAAAAAAAAAGCCTTGTGCTCTCCCTTCTCTAGTAGATGCTGGAGACAAGTGGAGGCTGGGGGTGGATAAGCAGCAAGCTCTGATTTCTGTGGTCAGGGACAAATGACGTCCAAGCGTTTAATTCCCCCCGCTGCGATGCACAAACACTGAGCGCCGTGTGTGTGTGTGTGTGTGTCAGAACCAGGAAAAGTCTGTGAACTGTAGAAATGAGGGGTCTCAGCATCTGCCTGGTAAATGCAGCACCATCCAGCGAAGTATGATCGTTAGAGGATATTGCAACAGAATGTGCAGTCTATAATGATTTCCTGATCTGCAGTCTCTCAAGGGGGCATTAAGAAAAAAAAAAAAAAGAAAACTTGGATCTCGGCGTTATTTCGTTTCTCCTTTCGTGGGCTCAGAGAGGCTCCTGCGGTAGCCGGAGATGGATAGGAGAGATGAAATTGACAGCGCGGGGTCTGGCAGCATGAACAGCATGAAGAGGATGCTGAAGTGCGTGGTGGTTGGAGACGGGGCTGTCGGGAAAACTTGTCTGGTGATGAGTTATGCCAATGACGCCTTTCCTGAGCAGTACGTGCCTACCGTGTTCGACCATTATGCAGGTAAGTCGTTGTACTTTAAGGGAATCTGTGTTGTCTTCTACTTTTTAGGTGTGTGTGTTTAGCGGGGTCAGCTCAGTGCTCACCTTATCAATTTGGGTTTATTTGTTAAAAACTTTGCTTTTGTGTGTAATTTGTAATTATATAGTATGTACATGGAGGAAGCCATATCGGTTTATTGTGTATAAATGCTGCGCTGTCTTCTTAGTAGTTGCATTACTGCCTTTTATTGCATGTGGTTTGTTCAGATGACTAATCAAAATTCAAAATCAAATGACTAATCAAAATTCTCTCTGTAAGTGGCTTATCCTGTAATTGATTTTCTCTTAGCAGTTGTTCAGCAAGGGTGCAGATGCACTAACTAACATTTATTTTCAGCACGCTACGTACAGTATATTGTACAGTTATACCTGTCCCTGCCCTCAGCCCGGGTTCACATATGTGCAGTGAGGTATATCGCATGTGATTCGCACAGGAACCGCACTGCATTTCTGTGTAAATCACTTGCGATTTGTGTGCGGTGTGATTGGAGCCATACATTTTGTATGGCTCTATTCAAACCTCACCAACACCAAAAACATGCAGGACCCTTTTTTGGGTCCTCACTAGAATCAGATCTTATAGGTATTAACACCGATGCGATCCGATTCTGCACATCACACCGCGTTTTGCAGACCGCTCTCGGGGTGTTGTTAACTTAGCATACACACCCGCAGCGGTTCACATGAACAGGGTACGATTCTGTTGCGGTGTGGAATTCGCACTGAAAACGCTGCGAATTTCGCACCACATCAGTGTGAACCAGGGCTCAAGGAGCATAAAATCTTGGGTCCTCGCATGCATACATACTAGATCCGATCTAAGCAAGCAATACATTCATTGATTTTCTCAGCTTCCACCCCTGGTGGGAGGAAAGAAAATCTATCACACAATCAGTGTTGATGGGGAATCCCTCCTGCAGTGCTATTGTATTCTGCCAGCAGGGTGGATGGGGAGGGGGCCTTCCCGACTGGCAGAATACAATGATTACTGCTGGAGGCAATAGCTGCTGGCAATAATTCCATGCAGAAGAATCTGACAGGCTGGTTGTACCCAAGTTGATCGATGGATCGACTTGGTATAATCAGTATGCCCATACATGGATTGAAATTTCATGGGTCCCTTTTGGACCAGCCGAGTTTCAATCCTTGTATGAATGGCTTTACACAGGATCCAGTTAACCTACCAGCATGTCTGGGGAGTGTTGGAACAAACCAGAGCAACCAGAAGAAATCCACACAAGCACAGGGAGAACATGCAAACTCCATGCAAGTAGTGTCATGGTTGGGATTTTAACTGATGACCCCAGTGCTGCAAGGCAGAAGTGCTAACAATTAAACTACTGTGCTGCCAAATGAGCATATCCAGCTTTAGGCTATGTTCTCATCTGTGCGGGTGGTGCTACTGCGGATCTGCATGAAAATCCATGCAGCCGCACCACCCGCACAGAGGAATGCGGACCCGCGGGTGGGTGCCATTAGTTCTAATGGCATGCCACCCGCACTGGAAAACGCAACCATACTGGGTACCGAGGTTCCCGTGCGGGCTGCGTTTTCCAAAGAAGTGCAGGGACTTCTTCACTGTGTGTCATGGGTACGGAAGTCCATTGAAATGAATGGGCTCTCATGCCTGTGCAAAACGCGGCCCACACATATGTTACATTTTAGTTTATAATGTGGTATCCATGCTTCAGTAAAAATAAAAGATGAAGCTTTTGCAGCATGGTCCCCAGCGGGCCCTGTACTCCAGTTATCCAATGTCGGTCCTCTCCAAGGTTGCATGACATCCAGCATCTCTCAGCCCACTTTCTGTGAGTGTAGAGTATCATGGGTCCGTCACCTGTTGGACGTCACCACTGAAACTGCACATGCAGTACAATGATGCAGCGCTGATGCTGTCATGTCCACATTGTTGAAAACTGCCCAGCACTGGAGAACAGGTGAAGAGGACTCTCTGTGTTAGGTGACCGGACAAGATGCAAGTATAAATACAGGAGGTGGGGAGCTCCAGGGGCAGGAGACTGGGGGCAGAGATTTGGTTTTGGGCTTTAGGAAATACGAGGGGAGTTCAAGTCAAAGTGGGACTTTTAATTTTACAGGTATAAAAAGGGATGCTAGCGTGGCGGTACTATATGCAGTAGTAAGTGGCAAGTGTGTCCTATTACCAGGGCTGTGGATAAGGGGTTACCACCGGTCCTCCTGTAAGGGGCCTAGGAAAGCAGGGGTGCCCAGGCAAGTTATTAAATTGGATTTGGGCAGGGAGGGTGATTGGCATGGGGGGGGGCAGTTACTGGAACCAATCCCCTGTATGGCTCTCCCTGCAGCAGCTGAAAGCTGGCATCTTCTCCTGTCCCTCCTCTGGCTTTCAGCTGCTGCAGAGAGAGACATACAGGGGATCAGTTCCAGTAATTTAGCAGCCCCTTCCTTTCCTGAATGGACACAATGAGTGATCAATACCGATAACTCACTGTGTTCATTCATAACTGAAGCATGATAAACTGTAGTTTTTTTGTGGGGATGGGGGGCCCTGTTGGGTTGGCTGTATGGGACCCCATGGTTTGGGGGGCTTTGTCAGGTAGGCTGTAAGGGGCCCCATGGTTTCTAACAGCAGCCCTGCCTATTACCGATAGTCGGCACAAATGTCGCGGGCCAGTCCAGAGACCATTAATCAAGATGGCAGACAACAGTGTTAGTGTGTGCATGGAAAAACATGTGGTGATGAAGTGAACGAAGGCGTAAAACCCACGGAGATCTACAGAAGATTCCAAGCACAGTACAGTGATGAGATGGGACGCTCAGCCGCACTAAGACATTTGAGTGGTGTAAACGTGTCAAAAATGGCCGTATGCCCATCAGTCATCATCCCGGCCGTGGTGGTTCCCAGCCCACAGCGGTCATTCCTGTGAACTTTCAGCGTGTGGAAGGCCTGATCCTGGATAATCGACACATAACCTGACATGAAATTGCACAAGAGACAAATCTTTCTGTGGGAACAGTGAACACAATCATTCATGAACATTTGCATTTTTTAAAGTTAGGTTCACACCTATGCAGTTTGCATTTGATCTGTGTCTGCAGTGTGTTTTGCGTTGCATTTTTGCACGTGTTTTTGCCGCTCTTTTTATGCATTTTGCGTTTTTGTTTCCTTGTGACTAGGCAGATTTAAATGGAAAACACATCAAAATCATAGCAAAAATGTAGCAAAACCGCACTACATGCTTTTCTGCAGCATTTCCATTGAAGCCTATAGAACCAAAAATGCAACTTTTTGCATTCAAAAAAGTCCCTGACCCTTTCCAAAAAAGGCACTGGGTGAAAACATGGAGATGTGAACTTGTCCCATAGGAAACCATGTTAAATGGACTGTAGTGAATTTCTGCAAAACGCTTCGGAAAACGCTTAGGTCTGAACCTAGGGTAAAAGTTAGCGCACACTATTGCCAATATCAACAGTGAATATTACTGTCGTGTGTTGAGTAAGGCGCATATACATCTGCAGAAAAAAATGGCCTGGTTTGGTCACTGAGCGCACCCTGTTTCTCCAGGACAATGCACAAGCTCATGCTGCGCACTGCACTACATGCACATTACAGCAACTCAGCTAGGAGGTATGGCCACATCCCCCTTAGAACCCAGACCTCCCTCCAAGTGATTTCCACCTGTCTGGACCCCTAAAAGAGTTCCAGAGGACCCCAGAGGAGGCATGCAGGGTCTTTTAGACCCTGCATGTCTCATTAAAGGGAACTGGTCACCTATGAATCATCACATTCGGGACTTGAAGAAAAAAAAAAAGTTAAGTAAAAAAAAATTTCCGCAAAAAAGATAAAATTATACCCAAGCACATAACTAAAAAAATGTTGCGGCCCCACCCCCACATATACACACGTATGAATGTAAATGCACACATTGGGGGGCACCTACATATCAAAACATCAATTGCGACACACACTTACATATCGATGCTCACCATGGAGTGAGAGCAATAATTCTAGCACAAGACCTCCTCCATGACACTAAACTGATGACCTGTTAGGGGCTTTTGAAGCATTATCTATAGAGAATTTAGGGTACTGAAGTTTCTTGCCATTTCACAGGCGCATGCAAATTTAGGGTTTGCCATGTTGGGTATCTATTTGCTCGGTGTAACCTCATCTTTTATATTTTACCAAACATTTGGGTAATTTATTGCATTTGTTTGCCCTAAAATTCACTTTAGTGTATTTTTACTGAAATTTTGCATTTCCTAGACCTTTGTGGTAATATTGTGTGACATAAAAATTTGGAACTACCACTCATTTATTCTATAGGGAGTCTGCTTTTAGAAACTATATGATGTTCAGGCCCAAAATGATTTTTTAAACATGTGTGCAAAAAATGCAAAAACGGCTCTGACAGCGAAAGGATTAAAGTGGTAGTAAAACTCTGAAGAATAAAAATGTTCCTCCTGCAAGGTCATATCATATTGTCTAGTATGCATCGCATATTAGCACGATTTAAAGGATTTACCTTGAAAAAAAGCCCTCCAGTGGTGCACTGTCACCACTGACAGGACTCCCATCTTTACCCGGTCTTCCTTCCGAGTTTACAAGCTGCAATGATATCATTCCCGCACATGCAAACGGGGGTCACAGCCATGGCACCGAGCTCTGAAGGAACGGCATGAGTATGCTGTTACCAGGGGCGGACTGACCATTTGGAAACTCGGGCACTGTCTGAGGGTCCGGGGTCAGTAGGGGGCCCCATGAGATGCCCCTGGTACCTTTTTCATAGGCTTTTTTGAGTTTGGGCAAGGACACAGGGGTCTCATGATCCCCTATTGCCTGGGGGCCCCATGAGTTGTCAGCCCACCCCTAGCTGTTACTTCATCGCGCATACGCTCTGAAGTAAAACTGGCAAACAAGCGAATATCTCCTAACGAGTGCACGTTTAGGAGATATTCATTTTACCTACAGGTAAGCTTTATTATAGGCTTACCTGTAGGTAAAAGTCACAGAGCAGAGTTTACTACCGCTTTAAATAGTAACTCCAGTTTTGTGGAAAAAAGGTATAGCAATAAAATAACCCCAAATAATACATACAATTGCTACACAAGGCTTATTGTAGTTTCATGTTATTAAAAATTACCTTTCCTTTTGCAATATGGCAACCTGGAAGTGTTCTGTACCCCACTGGTGTACACAACGCCACCAAAAATCTCATTTTCTGCCTGTGTGGTTGGCTGACTGATTTTCTCAGCAGTATACACTAAGATACAAAGAGAAATTTAGGTGTACCCAGTAGTAAAAATGTTGGTTTTGGTGAGATCCTCCCCAAGAGCTAAATGTTTCTAAAGAGATGCAGACACTGAAATGTTCCTCATTAGAGCACACAAAGTGCACTAGCTGATTATAATGAACCGGTCCCTCCCATTCTGAATGAGACGGCAATCAGTCTGATGAAACAAACAGCTATTTCTTCATAGCAACAAAAGGTAGCAATCTGTTATAAAGTTTGTTCAAAATCTTTGCAACGTATAGTACATGTTTTTTCTCAACAAAAGTAGAGTTACTCTTTAAATATTGCAGTAGGAATATCAAGAAAATATATTAATCAACACATGCAGATGCATCACATAGCAATACATAATATAAGTGCCACATAAAATAAATACAAATGCATGGATTTGATAGATCAGTAAAGTTGATCACATACGGCAAAATCTGATTGCACAATCTCCTTTAGATTTCTCAACAACTATGTAGTGCAAGTACCTTTAAAACTGTATTTAACCCCTCTCAACCAGCTTGGCGGCCCTTTAAACAGTTTGGAACACCCGAGGGGAAGGATTGACGATCATGTGACCAATCACAGTGGTCACAGGATCGAAAGCCATTCCAGCCAACAACTGATCTGGACCTGGACCAAGAGCTTTCTTTGACAGCTTAGTCTTTTTGCTAAGAGCACACGTGCGTTCTCAGCACATAAAATGCGGCTGCACATATATATTGGCGGGTGTAATGGAGTTAACCTGAATGGATGAGTTGTTAGAAAATCTGAAGAAGATTGCATAATAATCTGCACTCTACACCCTGAACTCTGCACTCTGTATGCAGCGCACCCCTGAACTGTTTGTTGCTTTTTGGAGGGTGTGTATGTGAGGGGGAGAGGGGTTTGAGGGTGTCGTGGTTTAGCTCCTTCACCTATTTTCAGAGAAAAAAAGCCCTGTGTATGCGGTTGTTCATACGTGAGTGCTCAGGCTCCTGTAACTCAACATCTGACACACCAAAATGAGCTACTTTTGAGGCAAAATTGAGCATTTTTAGACTCATAGCCTTGTATGAGAATGCAATTTTCTTGTAGTTTTTTAGGCTTTTTTTAAGCCTGCAAGTGCTTGTTTACATTAGCAGCAAAGACTGAAAAGTGGTCCACAACTACAGAGCCATGGCTGGTGAGCATAACACCGATTATCACCTGGAGTGGTGCCAGCGTTGGATAACTTTACAGAAAATGGAGTTAAAGGCTAACTAGGTTAGGCTAGGTGCACAATTGTGTTGCTCTGCGAGCCGCGCTATGACCAGGCATGGTAGTCCATTCATTTCAATAGGCTGCTGTACTTCCAGAGGATGCAGGGAAATGGTCTCTGCACCTATTCTGAAAACAGGACCCACAAGGAAACCGCAAGTGCAGTGTAGTTCCAAGTGTGGAGAAACTGTGCTGCGTTTTCCAGTGTGTGCGGCGTACCATTAGGATTATAGGTACCCTCATGCATCTCCTGCATTTTTCTGTGCGCGCTTGCAACTGCACGGACAGGTGCAGACCTGCAGCAGGAACTACCTGCACAAGTGTGAACCTAGCCTTAGACCCCAAAGCAGGGATCTCCAAACTATGGCCCTCCAGGTGTTGAGGAACTGCAAGACCCATGAGGCCTTGCAAGACTCTGACAACCACAGGCAAGACTCCCAGAGGCAGAGGCATGATGGGACTTGTAGTACTTCAACCACTGGTGAGCATAACCGTGGTTTTCATCTGGAGTGGTGCCAGCGTTGGATAACTTTACAGAAAATGGAGTTAAAGGCTAACTAGGTTAGGATAGGTGTACATTTGTGTTGTTCTGCGGCCACGCTTTGACCAGGCGTGGTAGCCCATTCATTTGAATGGGCTGCTGTACTTTCAGAGGATGCAGGGAAAAGGTCTCTGCATCTTTTATGAAAACCACAAGGAAACCGCAAGTGCAGTGTAGTTCCCAGTGTGGAGAAACTGTGCTGCGTTTTCCAGTGTGTGCGGCGTACCATTAGGATTATTGGTACCCTCATGCATCTCCTGCATTTTTCTGTGCGCGCGCTTGCAACTGCACGGACAGGTGTGTACCCGCAGCAGGAACCACCTGCACAAGTGTGAGCCTAGCCTTAGACCCCAAAGCAGGGATTTCCAAACTATGGCCCTCCAGGTGTTGAGGAACTTCAAGACCCATGAGGCCCTGCAAGACTCTGACAGCCACAGGCAAAACTCCCAGAGGCATGATGAGACTTGTAGTACTTCAACAGCTGGAGAGCCATAGTTTGAAGACCCCTGCCCTAAAGGTTGCTTACCAGATGCTGTTTGCAACAGTCAGGCAGTTGCCGGCGCATAAATAAATGTCTCTCCCTAAGGACTGAATTGAATGTTGGCTATTGTTTCTAATAAGCTTTCTTACATGGAGGTTGAAATGATGATAACTGCTCTCTTACACAACATGGGTTATAATTTAGCTATTTGTGGCATTTCTGGTATTGGCATATTTACGGCATATTTAGCGAATGATCCACTAAACCAGTACGCTGTGGAAACAAACGTCAAATTTACAGAATGTGAAGTTGTCTTCCTGCTATGTTGATAACCCATGCTGTTTTCCAGCTCATGGCCCTTTATGAAATAATAATTGGATAATGGCAGTCATAAAAAGTAATTGGTACCTTAATGGATTACCATCATTTAGGGATTTAAAACCTATTATTTTTTCTTGGACAAAGTGGGAAGGGTAAGAGTCTGTCAGGGTTTTAATTGCTCTCTGCTTCTCTGTTGTGGACTTTTTTCTTCACTTCCTGTCGGGACAGGAAGTGATGGATTATCTCTCTAAAGGGGACACAGAAAGCTACTGAGGAAGGTTCATTTCCGGCAATGTTTTTTTATCACCATCAGTACTTTGTTGATACCTTATCCCCAGCCAATCTCCCCATTTCTTGTGCTGGTGTCACTGGAATGGGAACATTTCTCCAATGGAGTCACAAACAAACATAAAAATCTCACAACATGTAATCTCTTCCCTCTCTAAAAAAAAAAATAAATTAAATAGCAAATTGACTAACATTAGGCTTTACAGCAAGCCTTTATCTGAACCAAATGGGGTATGGTAAAGCAGGAAAGCAAAATAATTGGCTCCAATTGGCTTGTCTGTTTTACAGGAAAAATTCTAAAACATTCAACATTTTACCAAGAAAAAACAACAAATGTTGCCTGGGATTTTATATTGTATGTTCAAATTGAACAGAGTATGAATCATTCAGTACAGTGATGGAGGAGAAAACCCAGGTGCAGAAATACGATTTGGGATTTCCTTCTAATGTTCATTCTGCTTACATGTCCTTTATGCAGTCAGGATGATACTTAATCAATGTAGAAGTTTTCTAATGATCTGTGCTGAGCAAGTAAGCTACAGCTCTCATCTTGACAACATAATCTACCACATCCTTTCCACCACCTTATTTCTATTAATTGTTTTCTTCCTCCCTGACTCCAAAGGTATCACTAGACTAATTGGTGTGCCTCCTGGATAATTAAATGTTCTCAGTCTAGTTTCTACAAAAGCATTAAGGTGATCAGTGGTGGACCAATTCCAGGTCATCATCCGACACTGATGTCACCAGCTTGTGTTTACTTTGTATACCTCATATGGGGATCCAGAAGGGTGGCCTGCTCTTTGGGGTTCTATGCAAATGCACACGCATTATACATTTAGCTGTACTGTTTTTGAGAATAATGCTACTTTCACCCCTAACACTCTCTACTGGATGTTTCTTGGTCCAAAAGTGTCACCTCTCTAGCTCTAATAACCAATCATTGATTGCAGGAGGAAATGGAGGGGTTGTGGTTTAACATCAAGAGCAGGATCATTATAATAGATGGGCTGGGAACAGAGAATGATGAAAGAAAAGCAGACTGCTCTATAATTATATATGTTTTCTTTTTTTTTTTTTAAAGTCAAGGTTTTTCAAGGTTCTTATACTTCTTTTTCTCAAGGTGATGAGAAGAGCAGTATTCTGTAAATGCATCAATTAAGTACACTACTAGTTGTGACTTCTCAGGGTGCGCTGACTAGACGTCACATTTCAAGATGTGCTCCTTGATGCGATGTACTTACACTATATTGCCAAAAGTATTGGGCCGCCTGCCTTTATACGCACATGAACTTTAATGGCATCCCAGTCTTAGTCCATAGGGTTCAATAATGCGTTGGCCCACCCTTTGCAGAAATAACAGCTTCAACTCTTCTGGTAAGGCTGGCCATAAGGTTTAGGAGTTCGCCTATGGAAATGTTTGTCCATTCTTCCGGAAGCTTAGCTGTGAGGTCAGGCACTGATGTCGGGCGAGAAGGCCTGGCTCGCAGTCTCCACTCTAATTTATCCCAAAGGTGTTCTGTCGGGTTGTGGTCAGGACTCTGTGCAGGCCAGTCGAGTTCCTCCTTCCCAAACTCGCTCATCCATGTCTTTATGGACCTTGCTTTGTGCACTGGTGCGCAGTCATGTTGGAACAGGAAGGGGCTATTCCAGAACTGTTTCCACAAAGTTGGGAGCATGAAATTGTCCAAAATGACTTGGTATGCTGACGCCTTAAGACTTCCCTTCACTGGAACTAAGGGGACAAGCCCAACCCCTGAAAAACAACCCCACACCATAATCCCCCCTCCACCAAACTTTACACTTGGCACAATGCAGTTGGGCAAAGCCAGACACATCCATCGGATCCATTGCCAGACAGCTAAGCGTGATTCATCACTCCAGAGAACACGTCTACACTGCTCTAGAGTCCTGTGGCGGCATGCTTTGCACCATTGCATCCTACACATTGGCGGCATGCTTTACATCACTGCATCCAACACTTTGCAATTCCCAGTTGCTTCCACTTTGTTATAATACCCCTAACAGTTGACCATGGGATATTTAGTAGCAAGGAAATTTCACGGTTGGAGTTATTGCAAAAGTGACAACCTATCACCTGAGTTCCTAATAGCGAGCCATTTTTTCACAAATGTTTGTAGAAGCAGTCTGCATGCCTAGGTGCTTGATTTTATACACCTGTGGCCATGGAGGTGGTTGTAACACCTGGATCAAATGATTTGGAGGGGTATCCCAATACTTTTATACTGTATTTTTCAATACATTTTTATTGAAATAATATAACCTACTGAATGTTTAACAGTCCTTTTACAATAGATTTGTGGGAAGGGGACAGGGATGGGTTACAGTATCAGGGTTGGTACAATATTTATCACACAACAGAAACTGTTTGATAAAGCACGGGTACCAACTAGAAGTAGGAAAACATTATTTATGGTTAGGGTGAGGGCTTTGGAGAGGGACTGGAGGGCTCTTTGGGTTTATATATGGACTTGCGATCTTAGTGAAGTTAGATGTTGCAGGGGCTAAATGCCTAATCAACTGATGCTTTCTGCATTTAGGGAGGTAAGCTAGTATGTGTAAAATTCACTTCTCGTGCATGCGATGCAGTGGGGGGTGGGGGGGGGGGTTGTTGGGTGGTTGTGGTGGATAAGCTAAGAGTGGGAAGGGGGCTAGGTATTGGGAAAAGAGGTGGGGGAGAAGGGTGCATGGTTTGAAACTTAAGCTGGTAAGCTGGGCTGTAAAGCTTTGGATGGGGGGGCGCAAAATGCAGAATTTTATGTGGTTAACCATGGATAACTAATAAAGCAGGATGATTATTACACATACTGTAAGTACCAGGTAGCTTAATGGGCATATCATCAATTAAAGTGTCAGTAGGGAACTGTCAAACTCACTGATTCACCTAAGATATTCATTTCTCATTAACCAAATACTATGCCTTTTTTTGTTTAACTTGCACCATTGCGGATTGTTTGAACCATCATGCATTAGCAAAGGTTTGCTTTGCAGCTGCAAAAATAAAGGCTAGCATCCAGGTTTGGTTACTCCTAAAGCTGGGATTTTTAAGTGAAGTAGAACTTCAAATGGGTAAATGGGTTGGTAGACTAGTCCAGGGGGTCTCCAAACATTCAAAACAAAGAGCCAATTTATTGTCCTTCAGACTTTTGCGGGGCCAGTCTGTGGACAGCAGGAGTAGAAATTTTCTGGCATCAGAGGGAGTAAACAGTGCCCCATCTTTGGTATTAGGGGAAGGAATGGTGCCCCATTGTTGGTGTCAGTGGCAGGAATTGTGTTCTATTGTTGGTATCAGTAGGCAGAATAACATCTCGTATCAGTGGGATGAATAGTTCCCAAAGGGCCAGATAAAGGCAAGATAAGGGCCACATCTGGCCTTCTGGCCACAGTTTGGAGACCACTGCTCTAGTCCAAAATCATTTAATGTATGGACAGTCACACCAAATGTGTTTATGAGTTCACAACTAACTACAATCCCTAAAGAAAAAGTTTGATGTTCCAGGCTAAATTTTGTCTTATCTCTGTGGGACACGGTGTACTAATTTTAAATTTGATTGTCTTCAGGAGGTACCCTCTTCTTCTCTATGTTCTATATTTCAGTAAATGCTTTTAGTAGCCATTTAAGCGAGACATGACATAACATTCTTTTGCTTCCGCTGTGTGTTGAGACACCTAACTAACAGGTGGGAAGCCTCCTCACTTTCGTCATTCACTGCGCGCGCTGCTAGTAAAACGGAGTCATGTCAGAGTTTACTGAGCTTCAGAGAGAGCAAATTGTTGGTGCCCACTTACTGCAGCTGGTGCCTCTGTGACTGAAGTTGCCAATATATATGCTGTATCCTGAGGTTCAGTATCAAAGGTTATGACAGCAAATACAGTTTACAGAAAAATGTCATCTGGTAAGCATAAGTGCTGTTGACATGGTCACCTGACCTGAAGAGACAAAAGTTCATTAGAAAACAGGAATAAGAAAACAACTGCTGCAAAAGTGACTGCAGAGCTCAATCTTAGTCCGGTGAAGACTGAGATTGAGCTCTGCGGTCACTTTTGCAGCAGTTGTTTTCTTTATTTATTTATTTCAGGTACTTATATAGCGTCATCAGTTTACGCAGCGCTTTTACATATATATTGTACGTTCACATCAGTCCCTAACCCTCAAGGAGCGTACAATCTAAGGTATCTTATTCCCGGTCACAATCCAGCGCAATGTCCTTTTGTCTCTTTCGGTCAGTTGACCATGTCAAGCTTATCAGACAACATTTTCCCAGAAACTGTGTATGCCATCATAACCTTTGATACTGTACCTCATGACACAGCAAATAAATTCACTTCCGTCACAGAAGCACCAGCTAAGTGGCACCAGCAATTTTGCCCTCTTTGAAACTCAGTAACTCTGACATGACACCATATTACTAGCAGTGCACGTAGTGCATGACAAAAGTGAGGTTTCCCGCCTGTTAGCTAGGTGTCTCATCAGTGGCATCAGTAGGGCTGGTGTCACCTGGTGTGGTAAAACTTGGTGTCACACACCCAATATTTTTCGCCCCCTCCACAGAGTAGAGACCCCCCTCCCTCAGTACAGACCCCCCTCCCTCAGTATAGATTCCCCTTCCTCAGTACAGACACCCCTCTCCACAGAGTTGGGGGGATGGAGAAGAGGGGGGTGAGCAAATTTGGGGGGGATAGAGAAGTGGGGGGTGAACAGAGTTTGTGAAGGGGGGATTATGATCAAAGCTGAGCTGTTCTGCGCAGTTGGGACATGTGAACTGGGGGTCGGAGCAGAGACTGCGGGGAGGGAAGACACTGGGACAGATATGGGGAGTCCAGGGGCAGGACGGTGGGGTTCTGGGATTAGGGCGGTGGGGGGACAGGCACACAGATGTTGCTGAGTACATGCAGTGTGTGGTGACACCGGAGGAGTCAGACTCAGCACAGGACAGTCAGCAGATGGGCTTGATGTCCAAATTCGTTCTCATGCTATCGGGTGTCTCTCTCCATTCACCACCACGCTGCCCTTATCCTTCATTAACCCGGAGATGAGCCTCGCAGAAGGGGGCGTCATGAGGCACAGCAGACCCTCCTCAGCTGATTCCACCAATCACCAGCTGAGCTGGGACCAGGCCTGGAGACTGAAAGGAGCCATATGGTGGGCGTGAGTGTGACAGGGAATAATGTGACAGGGGGGCATATATTCTTCATATGAATTAATGTGATTTTTCTCTGCGCATGCACAGAAGAAATGAGGAGGGTCTGTAAAGCTTCTGGCAACTTACCATGGATCTTGCAGGAGTGTGGGCAGTGTATAAAATGTAAGAGTAGTGCTGAAGGGGCAATTTAACAGAAAAGAAAAGTATACTTTATGGTAATCTTAGTTTTTGAGAAAAGTCTACATTTGACATGTTACATTCTCACCCAGAACCTTCCCATAATTCTGAGATTGAGCACACAGTGCTGTCACACAGAGTGGATGTTTCTGCTCTGTATAAAGTCCTCGCTGTCAGGACCCAGTGGTTTGTCTAAGGAGCACAGAAACAGCTTCACTGTCAGATAAAGCAATGAGCCGTGGAAAAGCTTGCAGAAGATGAGGGAATCTTAGACACCTGAAAGCTGAAGAAGCATACTGCAGTGATTTGGAGTGTGCAAAAATATTTTATAGGAAAATGAAAGCATGTGCAAAACACCCTTAGGTTAAAGCCCACTCCAGACAACATATATTTTTTTTTAACTTTGGATATAGTGATGAAGGTATAGAACCCTGCTGAGGTTATTTCTGGTCTGTGTCCCCAAGTGGGGTTGTTTCCCCTCAATTCCTGCCTGAAATCTGTCTAGTGAGATGTTTTCTGTAAAATGAGGAACATCTTTCAGATTATTGTAATCTCCAAGGAGCAGGGCCCTCCTAACCCTCTTGTATTGAACTTGACTATTGCACCAGAGATAGGCTTGTCCACTCCTACCACCACCATTACCGATCCATACCACTCCCCACCCCTTAACCAATTATACTTTACAAAAAACATGACACCATTTTGGAGTAAAATGGCCAACATGGCCTTTTATTAACAACTCACATTTTAAATACATCAGCCGTTCCTTATAATGGAAACCAAAGAATTGTTGTTGGTCTTCGAAGGCACCCCCAAACGATCCAAAATGCACCTGCGGACAACCATATACACTAGGCCTCCAGCCGCAACCAACCAGCTCGGACACAACCATACCATCCGCAGTGCAGCACCACCACCTTCCAGTAAAACCTTGGTTAACTTGGAATGTCCCCCGGGCACCCCATACCACCGATGGGTCCCACACCATTGTTTTACCTTCCAAGATGAGAACTGCCTCCAAAGACCAACAACCGCCCACGAACCAACATAACCCCCTTTTTTTTTTTTTTTTTTCTTTCCCGGGAGGGACCCGATACCCAGCAAAACAGGGAGGGCGGGAGGGAAGCTCTGATCCTTCCTAACGTCCAGCTCCACTGACGCCCCCTCAACAGAACCCCCCACCCTAAGGTGTTGCAGACCCCACCTACACTCCACCTCTGCCAACCAGATAACTCCACAATCAAATCCCAACCCCCTGGAGCTAACTTTAACTCTTTCCGTTCCCCTTCACCACTCTGAGGCCTAGTCATGCATGCCCTGTGCTATTTTCATTCTTTCTTATCCGCTAGGGGCATTTCTGTATCATTGCTGTATTGTCTCCCGTTACATTGTAAAGCGCTGAGCAAACTGTTGGTTCTATATAAATCCTGTATAATAATAATAATAATTGTCACTTTAGGATGTGTAGGTTGTGAGGCGCTGAATCTTCTGCTATTAGTCACATCTAAGAAAAGGTAAGTTCAGTTTGTATAGCCTATTAGCTCTGATTAAGCTGATCTTATAAAATAAGGTGCTACTAAAAGGATGCCCTGGGTAGAACCCAAATGTTGAAGATGTTAGAAGAGCACCATACCATTGTTCGTAAAATCCATTTTTTTTTTAATTTTCTTTTTAGCATTAGGATAAGATACAACATCCAATGCACTTCCAGCTCCTGAAGTCTTAGAAGGGCTGCCATGGGTGTCCAACCTGTGGCCGTCCTGCTGTTGCAGAACTACAAGTCCCACCATGCATCTGCCTTTGGCAGTCATGTTTGTAACTGTCAGCCTTGCAATGCCTCATGGGACTAGTAGTGCTGCAACAGCTGGAAGGCCCCAGGTTGGACACCAATTGTTGTTGACAGTCATTAGGTGTAGTAGCTCTGTAGCTAATGGCACAACATTGGGTGCTGCTACACTACCTACAGAGAAACTGCATTTGTTAAATGTCAATGACATCATAATTAGGATTGCACTGATACCGGTATTGGTGCCGATACCGAGTACTTGCACGAGCTCCCGTGGATTTGAATTTAAGAGATATGTACTTTTAAAATGCGAGTTGTTATAACATTTTTTTTAATAAACTGTTTGCTCATTGTTGCACTAATAAATGGCGCTTCCCTGTCTTTCTACACTGGGTTCACACAGGAGCGGTGCTGGAAACTGCATGCGATTTGGACAGGAATCTCACCGTTTTCCTGGCCAAATCACATGTAATTCTTTGCAGTGCGATTTGAGCCCTTTCATTTTGTATGGGCTCAGATCGCACCAGAAAGGTATCAGTACTCGGTAGCAGCCAGTACTTGCTCGAAAGTATCGGTACTAGGACGTGCCGGTAAAAAAATGATATTAGTGCAATCTTAATCATAACATTTAGTACTTTTCCATTGAGTCCAATCATCCCAAGTTCATATATCTGCTAAGCCCTCCTAAGACTTCAGAAGCTGGAAATGCATTGGATGTTGTATCTTGCTGTAACAATAAGCAGCATCATAACTTCCATCATTTTTCCATTGAGACCAATGTCTATTTTATACTGTTTAATACAGTAGTGGTTGCTTTTCTCAAGTCTTTAAAAATAAAGGCCTGGCCGGAGTGTGATTAGAGAAAAACCCCAGTTTATTCCATCCCAGGGTCATTAGTACTCACTGAAAAGGCTCAGGCTTGCCTTAGGCTATCTGTGTGAAGCTCACAACTCCAGGATCACTGCAGTACACCTCTGGCTTCAGTACACCTCTTTTAGGTCCTTCTGGGGGTAGCCTAACATGAAACGCTTGGCCTGGCCTAAAACACGTTTTGCAACCAGTTTTAGCTTCCACCACAAGAGAGAGGATGACTATAGCCGGCTCTTCTGAGGGCAGGACTGTCCTCCAGCCCTGTCTGAGGCCTCCACTTAGCTGGCTACAGGTGCATGCTGGTGGGGTTTCTGGCTTCCATTCCCCGACTGCACTAAGGATTCTCTCCAACCTGGCTTATATCAGGGCACTGACTCACCCATTACATCACTATGGGGGGGGCTTTAGCTAAAGGGGACCTAGCACCTGATTACACTATTCTGTTACCATACTCTATTCTCGGACAGAGCCGTCTAGTGGCTGACTAGCTGCTTGCAAGCTACTTAAACTAGTAGGCATAGTTGCACAAGTAGCATGATCCACCCATCAAAAAATGTTTACCAGGGATAATAAAATAGAAGGATAAGACCTGGTCACACTGAAAGTCAAGCTAGGGATGCCTAGGCAAGAGCACAAGCAGATTAGGGGCAAAAACAAACCCTTTTAAGAAACCAAACCACCAGAAATAACTTCTAAATTCAATACTTGTGCCACACTGTAGTCATACATGCTCATTTACCCTATTGTATTAAAGCTGTGGGACCACTTCGGTCAGGTTCAACATAACTTCACAGACCTTATGTATTATTGATGTGTTACAATATGCAACTTTTTATACCCTTATGTCTTTAGTACCTTATGTGTCCAGGAGTTATAGCCAGATTTCCTTGTCTTTTCTATATACTGTTCTGTATGCTCTTATGCTGTAGTATTATGTCTCTCTAATCCACTGTGCCATTCATTTAGAAGTGTTATGTAGTTATCATTGTATGTATTGCTGGCAAACAAGGGCGGACTGACAACTCATGGGGCCCCCGGGAAATAGGGGATCATGGGGCCCCTGTGTCCTTTCCCAAACTCAAATAAGACTATGAAAAAGGTACCAGGGGCATCTCATGGGGCCCCCTACTGACCCCGGGCCCTCGGGCAGTGCCCGAGTTTCCAAATGGTCAGTCTGCCTCTGCTGGCAAATGATATTGCTCGTGGTATTATCCAAAATACCTTAATAAAAAAAAATGAAAATATCTGGACAGTAAAGTGGAGTGGGCAGGCGACCCTCATTAGGCATATAATGGCTGTAGCAGGGAAGGTAGGGGATGGAGTTGGGAATTCTGGAAAATATATTTTGCAACTGTAACCCCCAAGAGATATAAGAAGTGTGTGGGTGATCCAATCCACTGGCATCCATCCAAAACTAAAATATCCTAAATTATCCAACTTGGCCTTTATCATAATTTATTTAAAATGACAATTTCCAGACTGCGTAAAAAATGTTTTGTATGACAGAGGCCTGAATGTGACCCCAAGAACCTCTGTTTTAAATATCTGCTGACGAGACTTGACAAAATAAAAAATCTGTGGCTTGTTATCCTTCCTTCCTATCCTATTTCCCTTTATATCTCATGACCTTTTTCCATCAGATGAGAAGGAATTGGGCGTACTGTAGATACTGTCCTGCTATAGTGGAAGGGGTGTCACAAAGCTGCCTGACCGTGTAAGACAAACAAACAATGTCATCATTACTCCGATAAGGTTAGATTTATTCCTGAGCATCCTTTTTGTGTCTTGTACAAACATATACACCCTTGTAGCCCAGCCTGTTCAGCACCTTTGTTTTCTAGAAGGCATCATTCTTCTGTGAATATTTGTTCCTTTGTTGTAATATTTCTGCTATTAAGTATATGACCAATAATGATGTGCTTGGGTGTGTCCGGGGAAGGTTCCAAATGTACATGTGCGAGCCCACCAGAAAGTTATCGCCTGTATGGGCAATACATCTACAACTGGGACCAGGGGAGGACTGACCATTTGGAAACTCGGGCACTGCCCGAGGGCCCGGGGTCAGTAGGGAGCCCCATGAGATGCTCCTGGTAACTTTTTCATATGCTTTTTTGAGTTTGGGCAAGGACACAGGGGCCCCATGATCCCCTATTGCCCGGGGGCCCCATGAGTTGTCCGTCCGCCCGACTGGGACATTTCCCTTCCTGAAGTTGCACATATACAGTACACACTCCTTGTATATGGACGGCTGCCGCAGATGTTTGGCCAGGTCACAGCTTCCTGGTGTGCTTGTATATGTGGGTTCAGATCCCTCTCCAAACACGCCAAGCTCATTATTACCAACACCCACCATCATTTAGAACTTTGCTACTGGGTTACAAGT